>NC_039491.1:6600521-6702758 GCF_003590095.1 Trichoplusia ni
AATACTTATTGTATTTGACTTCTGGTGTATTGCATTTCCTTAGAGTTGAATGACAGTTACGGGATAAATGGAGCCAGTTTTGCATGTATCAGTAGTTTTATGTTGTTTTTATAGAAATAACTTGCTACTACTTTATTTCTATTATAGAAAAGTTGAAATAGTCTTGTTTATTCCTCTTTCTGTACCTTATTTACATTACTATAGAATTATTCTAACCCCAAGTACTATTAAGGATTTCCTCTAAAAAAACTGAATAATTCTTCTGTTTTTCCTCCCTTAGACTCGAGATCAGCCAAAGAAATATCACTTCCAATCATTGATTCACTCAGAAGTCTAGAGCAAACTATAGAAATGGTAAGACTAACAATGTCTATGCAAACTTTTTCCTTGATGCATAGGTGTTGAATCAAGCTGTCACGCCAGGAGCATGGGCGTAGTGATGCGAGCTCAGATTCAATGAACAAGCTCAAAACAATCGATGTATGTTCATTGCGATTTCACGGTTATCTATTGAGGTTGTCGAACTTTCCTTTTATGTATACTTTCCTGTGTAAGCATCCTTTATTAGCATAGTATAAATATTTTGTACGTTTTATTACAGCTATTAATAATGCTATAACGAGTCTGTTTCTTTAATCTTTTGATTGAATTATTTGTATACTGTGTACGAGTACTAATGGTGTGTGTACTAAAAATTGAAAGTTTATTAGGAATTCTTCTCAAAATAATACAAAGAAAACTGCCCACTCATAACTTCATTAACAAAACTGGCACTATTACTGTAAAGCATTGGTACACAGACAAGTATTGCAGAATCTGAAAACCTTATCAATTCGTGCAAAATAAACATGCAGCTTGAGTCTTACCAATTATACTAACGAGTACTTTCACTTGAACACTGATAGCTAGGCAGTTCAAGGTGATCCGCAGCCACATTACTCTGCACCGATAGCGCCTCATACCAATAAATCTAGGTTAAATTTGTAACAAGATCGAACGGTCTTTCAATTCGCAATACACCAATGCGTCTCAAATTGGTATCCCATTTGTTATTGCAATACAGTGACAAATGTTGGAGCCGCAGTTTGCGATTGGAGTCCCACATACATGGCAACGCGCTTATTAAGATCTTGACCGTGAGGCGCTCGAGAATGCATGGTTATAAGTTTTATTCATTTCCAGAATAAACTGGAGTGCAGTAACGAGACCCATAACGCGGACTAGGGAAGCGAGGGATTTGCGACGGCGACGTCTGCTCCGCGAATACGGTAGCGCTAAATGTTAATTAAGAGCATCGGCGAGGTGATCACTGCCGCGATCCCGGTGTGTTCGCCACGCTACCTACGGTAATTGGACACCAAGGAGTTTCATTTACATTTTTATGTTCAGTTTGTTTCCGTAAACACCGTACAATTAAACTGGATGTCTTTATTTTCGCGACTCTTATATTTACATCGTAACATTTATTGAGGATGATAAGTCTTCTAACTTGTACCTATGGCGGATACAAATATAAGAAGCTTTCTCTTATATTATATCGACATGCTAATTAAAATTTCTCTATGGTTATTTTGACAGATGTCAATAATGAGGATTGCTTGACCCGAAAGTCTAGAAAACTACTTGACCTCGTGATTCAGTTTAAATAAAGGTCCTAGGTAGATTGCGGTTGCCAAACATAGACGTAGCGATGTTTATTTATGGGCAAACATAAAATGACGGGAAGAAATAGGTATAGGAAAAAAAGATGGTTTACTCTAATAATTATGGATTATTTAAAACGATATTCTGTGTTAATTATAAATGTTTAAGGCAACGACGTGACAGCTTGAATGGAGCAATGCAAAAGTTTAGTTTAGAAAGATTCTTGCAAATAACAACGTCAGAAGAATTGCAGACAAAATAATGCCTAGTTTCTATGCAATATTTCGGCACTAAACCGGACTATTCACAGTAACATGAGCTTTGTTAAGCCCATAAAAAGGCACTAACATCGTCCAATGAGAACAACAGCGTAAAGAACAATACTCTTACACGTAACTGACGTATTTAACCAGTGACGTAACTTCGAGATATTTTTTCTCTTCTATAAATAACATTGTAAACTGCGAATCTATTTGGAACGCTGCGTGTACGATCGAATATTCGGGCGGCATCGTGTATAATATGTCGTAGTGATGGCGAGTGAGTGTGCGTGTTGCGTGGACGGTGGAGCGGGTGCCCCGGCAGACGTCTGACCGGGTGACTCACTGCGCGCCGGCTTCGGCATCGCGGCATGCGCCCGCCCCGCTATAAATACAACTGCAGTTGACATTTACTCGTTCTCGATCTATGATCCCGAAACGCAATAGGAGTTTTATGTCATCTGTGCGAGGGAAGCGCGGAACATTTGTGATTGCTAATGCATGACGTTCGAATCGACATGTATTTTTCAGTCGTTGCATGCGGGCGCATTGTCACGACGAGACAGAAAAATAAAATAGCCTAATCCTGCTTCAGATCTTTAAAAGATGGCACAGTGATAAGATCAGGTATAGAAAACCGGTTTCTCCCAAAACGCGATGAAGTCTCCGTTTTAGGTGCAGGCAAAATTTGAGAATTTGGGACGTTATAATGTTTCTAATAATACATGATCGCTGAGCAAGCTTGAAATGTATTCCCTTGCAATACGCCGAGAGGTTAATAGTCATAATGACGAATTCTTGGCACTCAACACCTATGGTTTATGCCGATAGTTACAAGTAACGGTCAATGTTAAACGTGGTATTGCACAAGCCACCTTTATTAAACTTTATGTGTGTTACAATATTTTTCATAGCCCTTTACATTTTATTTCCAGCCTCCCAGAATTTCCTGGCCTTATGCCAGGGTTTCATTCTACCTAGTTCCTTTATCCAATTAGGTTCGCGGATTCCTGGTCACAAGTGCAGCAAATATTCTTACCTTTCAAGACCAGTGATTTATACTGACAAAGTCCTGAGTCAAGTAAAAAAGCACAAGAAAATTCGTCTAATAAATTGGTAGAACTTTTAAGTAACTCCAAAGTCAATTTTAAAAACTTTAAACATTCAAGAGTAGAGTGCATCAGTGAAGGTTGCATCACTCACGATACTCTAGACATTGTTTATGTTGTGTGTACATTAATTATAATTACAAAAATGCTCGTAATTACTGGCGTGTTTACCGGTAAACCACTTTGTGCTTGAGGCGAGTTTCGAGAGCCGTGGTACGCAGCTAACTTAATCACATAATCAAGATGTAGCCACTTAAGATTGATTATCTGTTGCGTTGCATAATGCGTGCTTCTCCAAAGTTCGTTCACGCATACCGTTGATCATTCAAGGGTCTGAAGAAATTTGGTTATACACTTCATAGACAAGACGAGGAAATTAAAACAGACTTTTTCCACAATTTTGGGGAACACCTCTTCTGATAACTATGCTCCAAATTTGATAAGATTTAATATGAGATGGGGAGACTATAATAATATAAAACACAGCTGTAATAGGTTAGATACGGGGGACAAGAGACAGATGAGAATCGCATAAACAAAGAGAGGACTATGCCAGCAGTGGGTTATTTAAGGCATTTGATGATATAAAGGAGATTTCATTGGGGATTTCAGAGGTATTAGAATGATGACGTCGCACTAAAACAACATTTTACAACTACCTCCATATAGAGTTATAATGGGATTTTTCCCATTCGATTACCTACAGGACTGCGTACACCTGTTGTAAAACGTGAAATTTAAGAACATGCCATAAAATCATAGTTCTATTAATAAGTAATAACGATGCATACAATCATGAATCATGGAAAATGCCTAATCAAATACCGAATTTAAGTATGTATACAAAGCAGTTACTTCTAGATTGTTCCACTAGGTACATACATACACATTGTTAACACGACCTCCTTCACATTTTCGATAAACAGATATATGTACGTAGATATGTTGATAAGCTTAATATTCTAATTTCTATTCATGACCTGAGCAATCAAGAACGATATAAAATAATTAAGTACCGTTTTGATTCTGATTAGTGAGCTGATAATATGCGTAATTACGTACACATGCTACGCATGTTATTGTTTGGTATGATCGTGATTAACGGAATGGAATAAACGTGTACACTGATTCATTCGATTTTTATTAAAAACATACTATTGACAATTATTTTGTTCTGTAATAACATTGGCAAAAAGTCTAATTCGCATAAAATCCCCAAAGATCCGGGTAAATATTATTTTTAGTTTTCTGTCTACATCTGAGTAAACAACACGTATTTCTGTTTAAAAGTCTAGACTTATAAACACTTCAATAGAATTTATCGATCAAGAACCTTTAAATAACAATCATCAAAATTTTTTCGAGTTATAAAACCACATTTCTGGCTCGCTATTGAATCTCAAGTGATCGTAACATTGCTCAATACGACGTCCGCTAACCGTTCTTACCTAATATTTCTATAATTGTTATGTTAATATATTGGAGTGTTTCCGAAAAACGACATCCGACGACGGCGCTATAAATCAATTTCACCCGCGTTAGCTTTCGCCAAGTTATTGTTTATACTTTCTATTGCATATCTTACACGTCTACATAATAGTATATCAAATGGTAGCATTTCGTGGTTTCCTAACCGTTATTAATTAGCGATTAGTGACGTTTGAATGTTGAATGACTCATTAATGGGCTGCGTATGATTTATCTGTTGTTGCGCTGGAGTCTGTTTGGCAGTCAATTTGTTTGGGATATCTCAGACTTTGCCTTGATAATCGTAATTTCCGAGTATCTACACAGAATGCGTTAATTTGAATGGATGCTTGTTAGCTTGTTATTCTGAATCAGACTAGTAAGTTAATGCTAGCTGGGTAGAGAGGTTGACAGTCAATTCTATTTTATTCAAATAAATAATATTGTAACAACAATATTTTTTTGTTGCGATATTGATGAAAAAATCTAGATTAGAATATGAGTTCTAATTCTAAAGAGACTTTCTGTTCATTTCTTCACATTTAAGACAATTTAAACTACAAAGGTACAAGAAAACATAAGGATTTCAAATTCAATTACGCTCAATTACTTGACCAATGAGTTTATTTAGAATTTAAATGTATTTAGGGAAGACTTTTCTTCCCTCTTCTTGAGTGGAAATCTCCGGGCGAGGCCAGGTGTAAGACTGTGCCTGTCACATAAATAAACATTCTTCCTCGTTTAGACTGTTTCCTATTGCCAAGGTTCACTTTGTTTGGTGTAGCCGGCCATACGTTTACAAACACTAAAACATCATCTGGATTTTGTAATATGAATGTAAAAACAGTACATTTCATATTGATGTTTATCTTAAACAATATTTACTTCCTCATATTTTGAGCGCAAAAAAATATGTTGTGACACGTTGTGTCTTACCTTGCGGAGAAAAGTTTCGAGCTTTATCATTATTTAAATCTATTCTTGATAGTGTTTCTTGTTTGTAATTTTCAATTAATTTTCCCAGTAAAAAAAAACCGTAAATGTTACTAGCAACTTAGTTTATCAAGTTTCCCCACTAAACTATATCTAAATTTAATTGTTTTTTCGTGTTTTCTCACACCACTTTAGATAATTTGTAAAGATTAATTACAAGGGCACTAAATTGAATTAAAGGCGGAAGACTAATTGCCAAAATCGATTGTATGTTGTATCGAATCTATGCCTAATGGTAATTGGAATGGGAAGTGTGAGACTCATACTGACCTAACCTAAACCGCCTTGCTACGTCATCCGCGCTTTTATATCGGGATATGGCAATACGTTGCAAAACTTCATACAGCATTACAAAAACTCGGCTTAGAAAATCGTCAATCGTCATGTGAACAGCATTTACAGGAAAAGGATCTATTGTGAAGTAAAATAACTTTAAAATATAATATTTACGTACATACATTACAAGTAATCAAGCACGAGGGAGTGTGATTTTCAATTTAATTTTATGACTCCCATGACTATACAAAATGAATAGTCACTTGTTTTCAAGTTTTGCCCATCCTCACTGAGTATTTATGGTCGCTCCTCCTACAGTTGTCTCACACTTGGAAACAAAGATTCTGACCTGTGCGAGCGGCGACGTTCCTTAGCGTTGAATAATATTTAATTTTAGATAACTATATATAATGGGTGATAAATACAGGTACGTACTTGACTTTCATGATGATTTATAGTGGGTAGTGTTATCTAATGTCGTTGATCGGAGTATTCAAAGATCACAGGCTGAATTTCGCATTAATAAAAATTCCGTTAGAGATTTATTGTTCTGCTATTTCACAAGAATAGTGAGAGCGAATTTTATTGTCTAAAACTCTTTTAGATTCCGTCTTTTTTGTGACGGACAATGAATATTTGTCTGGTGATCAAATACAATTATTATTTTTCAAATTTTGAAAAGGCTGCCTTATGAATGTTTGTAGAAAACTGAGATTGAATTAAGAAGCCCATTTTGACGATTTTACTGCACCATCTAATATGCATATTTTTACTAAAATTAACCAAACTAATGAATCTGAGAAAGTACACTGCTCTGCACTGCAAGTTTCCACCAGAACAGAAATTGCGTCGTATTTGAAACGTCACGCAGATATCAAAAGCATGTTTACCAATCTACATTCGAGAGACTTTCTGCGAGTAATTCTTTCTATAAATAATCCTTGTCTTTATCGTCCTGTTATTGACGACTATTACTGCACAAAACGGCGAAGAAATACTGCGAATTGGATAGCAAAGTTTATGCTCGAATAAAATCAATCCGTTTTTCCAGTGCGTTTCTAAATGGTTCTTGAGTAGAAACAATCATTTATCGTTCACCTACATATAAAATAACCTAATATATTGGAAATTAAAATTGTAAAATGATAACAAAAAAAACTCTAAAAGAATAAAAATCTTCAGCTATTTAGACTTCCAATACGTTTAAAAACAAATGCAATGGAAAAACAAAATGTATTCCATGTTTAAGTCTATATTTTCGCAACGGCCCTATGCATTTACTCATTTTGAGCTCGTCATTTGTTTTTAGAACCACAAAACCCAGTGGGACGAATGAAGCGGAATGTTTTAGTCGCCATACAATTAAGTTCCGCTGACTAACGTGTTTTGAATCAAACGCTCCCACACCGGTGGTTGTGAGTAAATTGCTCGATATTACTCATGTGTGGCGATGTGTCCTCGTGTTACATATCAGGACACATAATACTGGGTCAGGCATGAGCTATTCAAGTATTGGTTGGTTTGTGTTCTTTGGTTTATAATTAAAGGTTCTGGAAGGTTCTGTAACATTAATGCAAGTAAAGCGTAGCGCTCTCCATTACTAATCAAAATATCCTTTTTTGTTATTTTGGATATAAAGAATACATCATAAAAGATTAAGCTTCAAGGTCAAAAGACAACGTCTCACTTAGCTATCTTCTTTGTAAAATAATGATCTAAAAATGATGTGCAAAATATAAACGACATATATCGTGTTATCATATTTATGAAACCACAACTATCCCCATAACTACGTGAAGATTTTCCGTATCTGTCTATATTATTAGCACTCTCGTGCAACACGTGTATTGGTTTAATGTAAAACACAGCTTATTTATATTACGTCTTATTTATTACAACACACTGTAAGCGATCCGGGATAGCAGCGGCTAGACTCGTAATAGGTAATATAGGTATAGATCAGCATTGAACTCATATTACAAGTAGTACGTGTTATGTACTAAATGATGATTGTATTGGATAACAGATTGATAAGTGAAGTCTTGGCCAAGTACATAGCTGAACGCGATGTGCGTTCGCAATGTCACGTAAGATCAAATTATGCTATTCTTTTTGTTAGATAACCTCTACTGATTAATTTAGAACAAAATGCCAATTCTTTTTCTTGATAATTGGTTAGGACTATAGATTACTCATGAATAAAAATTAAAAACAAAATAGGTTTCAATTTAAGAATATATGGTTGTTAGACTTGTTAGTAGTTGTATCTAATTTTGTAGAGCACGGCATCTCTCAACTTCCTAATCAGAAGCCACAAGTTAGGACACTTACTTGCTATACCTACTTTCTACTTTTTGTTCTATATTCTAACACACAATAAAGTAAATCCTACAATTGCACGGAAACATTAAGTAGTGAGTACTTCGATAAAACGCATGAGAGACAAAAATCAATCAAGCAAATAAAAATGAAAGCTTGCGTAAAGTTGATAGCAATCACTTACAAGTTACAGTCAAACTTTACTCACATAAAATGGAGACGATTATGCAACGTTACTCACTAATATATTAAACATTAATAATATTTTGATAGAGTCCAGTTTGAATTACATTATGTACATAAAGATAAGTTACTGGCTTATCGCCCACGGAGACTGCAATCATACATAATTTCGAGGTCATCTACCTATGAAGTGACCACAGTAGCGATACCCATTTCTTTATGTTCACTACGATACTCAATGATGATATAATTGGAATTTCTCGATTAAGAACAGTAGGACTTCTTAGATCTTATTTATAACTTGTTGGTGATTGTAGAGTGACTGATGTGAAGTGAAAATAAATATAGGTTATGAAATGTTAATTGATCGTGGGTTCACAGGGGATCTCAACCAACCAACCATCTCACGATTATCTTAATGTGAAATCTTATGTGCAAAAGAAACGATGAAATTATGTCAATTAAATAAAGGCTAATTTTAAATCAACATTATCACACTAATGTTATAAAACCCAAAGTTTGTGTGTATGTTTGTCACCTCTCCACGCTCAAACGCCAAGACCGATTTGATGAAATTTGGGGTGGAGGTAGCTGAAATGAGTAGCTTTAACACATAGACAATAAACGGTATTGTTTCTGCATTTCTATTACCAACATTCACGATACAATCGATGGATAGTTTGGATGTTTGGAACAAATAAAATGTTAGCTTTAAAAGATATGTTTAAAATTCAAGTGTTTGCTTTGTTGCGTCAATATTGTAATCAATGCTGAACAACAGAAACATAAATAAGACTTCAACAAAGAAATAAACATGTTCTGCTACTGTTCCTAAATAAATAACAATTTGTATGTACGTCTTCAACGTTAGATTAATATTGTAAACAATATATTGGGAACAATATTTTAGACGGTGTCTCCACAATAAATTATTTACAAAATTAAATTACATTATATTAAATTAAATTAAGAAAAATCTAAATTTATTTTTTATTTAAGTTTAACATTCACAATTTTTTTTTTATAAAATATTATACTATTAAAATGAACTAAATTATTCTATGAAATATTTAACAAATAGTAAGATATTTTTATTTTATTTGGTAAAATAAGAGAAAAGTAATATTCTCCTTGGTTTTTGATTGGCCAACGAACTTGTTCGCATAAACTATCAACCCAAATATCTTATTTGCACACAAAGTAAACATTAAAAAAAATAACATCAAATCAAACCAAAGCCATTCTTACTGAACTTCAATGAACATATTTTTCGTAATCCATGCCTTTATCTCGATTCTCGGTTAAGACAATCAATCCCGGTCTACCCACAATAACATTCCGTGCAGATTTTACTGTCCTCGGTCCGAACTTATCGCGACAACGTAATCCCTGCAATTTCCTAATGCCATTAAGACACTGCTGGACGTCCTACGCTCGATGTGTGTCATAAGTATTGTTAAATCGATAATCTTAAAAGAACCGGTCAAATGAGTGTCAGAGGGCCAAACAACCACGTCTTAAAGTAATATTAATGCAGTTATTAAAGAGAGATGGCGCTTTACGGTGTATAGTGTGTTGTCCCGCTTCCACTTTTATAGAATACTTTTAGTTGTGGCCTCAGGTCTCCAGGTCATACATGCGCGATTTTCACTGTCTCTTAATGTGTCTGATGTTTTAACAACTGATTTGGGTTTTGCGGTTATATTCCGTTTGAAACTAATGTTCGTTGTGAAAGAAAAATCATATCTGATGTCGTTGAACGGTTTTGAGTTCCTTTAACACCTTCAGAGCAAGATTACTGCAGAAATGCTTTAGTTAATAGACACAACTTAAAAAAAAAATCAAAAAGAAAATGTGTTTTTAAATATACAGAAGAAAAAGCTCAGAACCTAAGCTAAATGACTTATAATTATAGGAAGGGAAATAAACATCATAATAGCTATGGGAGCTATCAATCTTTCGCGAAATAGAGTTAACAAGGTATATGAGCAGAGCTAACGACCAATCATAACTAATTGTATCCTTGGAACTTCGTAACCCAGGCCTTAAAAACAACCGTGGTTAGTCAGGATGGATAGACGTAAGAACTCGACGGATCAAAATAACTATTATAAACTAGCTTCCGACAGTGATTACGTCCGCATATAAAAGTAAAACCACATGTCTTAGCAAAAACTCGCCTTGCATTACATCAAAGTCGTCAGCGTAGATTGCTATCAATTTCCAAAAATAAAACTTAATATCTTTCTATTTTGCGATCACTTCGAAATTTTAAAATGGAAAAAAAGTAAAAAGAAGACAGACAGACATCCTGGCATGTGAGAAGAAAAAAGAATCAAATGTAACATTAGACGTAAACAAGTGGTTTTATTTAAAAATCGAACATAATATTCCTACCGGTAATTTAAAGTTAGTAAAAAACAAAATCGATCGATGAAATGAGGTTTGATCTGTGGATGTGACCCATGAGTAAATTGAGCCTAATGTCCCTAATAAACAAAAAATAGTTTCATATTACATACAGGTTTTACTTCTTGACTTGGCTAGACATTTTTACGAAGTCTGTACTGAATAGATGTTTGTTCGTGACCGTGAATCACGTCAGGGCCATGAAGCCGTACGTTAGCAACACTCGGTCTTAACGTATTAGCCGGAGAAATAGCTAATTATTAACACTAATTAACTGTTACACGATAGAATTTAGTACTGTTACGTACTCTAAATCGCTTCAAGGACGAAACGCTCGTCTTTTGTTGTATAATTTGTTTAGGTATGCTTATTATTTAACTACGACGTTATACTGATGTTCTTCAAAAGCGTGTACTAAGATCCTTCATAAACCAAATGCTTAGAAAACACCTTAAAATTTTATTTTTATAGATGACATTTGACTGTACGAGTAACAAGTCAATAACCTCCCATGACGCGACTTTTTAAACGTGGGATGTTTGTCTTAAATCAAAGACCTTTGGCTACCGAGCTTTGTATTGTAAATCATGGAAAAAAAATACCTGCTAGTACATCCTTTACTGCTGGGTCAAAGACTTTTCATATAGAGAAGGAATCAGAAACCCATTTTGCAAATATTCCAAGATTTTAGTTCTGTTGGAAATGTTGGTGTGCCTAACTGATTTACTATATACATTCCGTCAATTAAACAGTTGAACTATTGTGCAACGTCAATGCACTATTCAGAACTAATTTAATAGGTCATGTCCTATGGAAAAGAACCAGTAGTGGCAGCGTCGTTGCGCCGTGCAAGGAAGTTCTTGTTAAGGCACACGTCGTATAAGCACCAGCAACGTAACTGTATACATATACAAGAGGAAGGTTGCTTTGCAAAGATAAAGAGAATGGGGTAACCATTCTCTTCTTTTCGGACTGGTATTCATATAGAATTAGTTAAAAGAGCATGATGTCTGAGCTTGTTTTAAACAATTATCATTTTTTCTGATCTTCATGATCTAAAGCTGTTTTTGAAAAACCAATAGAGGCGCATTAGGTAAAAAGAAGAGTCTGGATGAGGCTGGCACAGGACCGTAGAAATTGGCACGAAAAAGGGGAGGCCTATGCCCAGCAGTGGGAGGACAAAGGCTGTGGATGATGATGATGATGATCCTAAACATCCAGACTGCCCAGGTAAAAAATGAAACTGGCTTAGTTTATTCATTACAAAAATATATAAAATGTGTTACATTAAAATAGACCATCGTAAAACGCATTACAAGCTCTTTTGCAACAATGTTACGTTACATTAAGGTGCAACACAGTAAATGTCAGTTATCAGTCGTATAGTATCATTGCGTTGATAACTGGCGCGCATACTATGTCAACAGCCTAGTGCCCGATTCCATGGAACTGATCCAACAGTAAACACGATAACATTATAATAACAAGGATGTTCATATAAACAGAGTTTTGTTTTTAATTAGGTAGCTCTGTTTATTGGTCTTGACATTGAAGGATGAGTGTATATATGTAAAACGGGTTGACTAGCAAAAAGGTTTTTTACTTACATAAAAACTGATTTCATACAATTATTTTATTAAAAGGTTGAATTTTTTCAAAACAAAAAGTACTAGAATCATATTCGAAAGTTATAGGAACTCCACTGCATTTTTTCCTCATGGTTTTATAACAATTGTATGCCTGAAACTTAGCTAAAGAAACGAGTTCGAATGAAAGCATCTGACTTGTCAATCAGTTTCCGTCCAGTTCATCCAATTCAAGTTTCCATTAGTCATCGGCATTCTGCTGACATATTACTATGCAGTAAACATCTCTATCCCTCTGGAAACCAACAAACCATTCAATTATGTTATTCCGATTGTCTGCAAAGAGTTACTGGTTCCGCCCATTGTATTACATCTGTCAACAATACTCGTGTGTCATACCATAACAATGTATCTCACACACTCGCAGAGGTTGGCTTCTCTCGGCTGTGTTAGCTCACTGCGGAAGTAACAGTAACGAAACAAACTAAGGAAATATAAATTGAACAATAAACACCAACAAACTATCAATAGCCGACGAATGGAGCCGGTTAACGCTAGTTTAAAGGCCCAACTTGTTAAGGGACTTGCGAAAGTTGCCACCCACATGTCAACTCACGTACTTCGCATTTTATTACTATTACCACTATTACAGTGCCAAAAGTAGAAAGTTTTTACATAATTTAAAAAGAATATAATATACGTTAACTTACGCCCTTGTAAACCAAAGCATAATATTTTCTAATAACAATTATGTAATGTAAATTTCACTGATTCTGATTGGTGTTATAATATCATAAAAGCATCTTAAAGCAATTAAGGAGATCACAACAGAAACCAGTCGGCACCAACAGGCATTGATGATTCAAATCTGTTTATAACTAATCTGAACCACGCGGCCCATAATTAATTTAATAATCCTAATAACAACCTCGGGGCAGTGAAAATAAGAGTAAAACATGTTGCGCTAGTAGTAATTATAATTGATTTCGGTGCCGGCGTAAAAATAAAATACTATGTTACTTATCGACAAATCGTTTAAGCTGGTTTTAATAGAATCCTTTAATTAGCTGCACCGGAAAATTATGCCTTCCAATGGCATAAATCACTGGCTAACAACTATTTAAAGTTTCAGTCAAATCAAAGGCGATTCTTACCGGACTTGCCGCATCGCGGGCTCCCCAGCACCACAACTCTTATTCGATTAACTGTCATCTTCATTAGTCCGTTTATAAAGTCACTGCACTTAACGTTAATGTATGTGCATCTAAAACCTATCTGCTACAAATCGTACTCGTTCAATATTCAAAAATTTCGATTTATAAGATCGCGTTGGCGGTTATATCAGCTGTTGTTCAAAGATGGCGGACGCACGCGCGCACAACGCACCTGCTTGCGAGCGACTGCCGTCCAACGAAATTGGCGCAAGGCGCATTCAGGCACGTCTATTAGTGAGGAGTGAGAGACATTTGAATATAAACTTATTTGTTTTAGACTATTTTTTGTGCAGCAGAATCGATACATTGATTAGACTATCTTATTAAAACCTTTATTAACAGCATAAAAAATCAGATTCCAAGAATGCAAAATTAACTCAAAATCTCCACAAAGTCTTCCAAGAAAAAAACGGTAATTATTGTTATAACAAGTAACATGACGTTGCATGTTCATCGGATATTAAGATCGGAAACAATATAAGTAATTTAGATCTCAGCGTTTTGATCCCAGACTATAGACCTAGAAATATGACTACGAATGTAGCGTGCTTCACCTATTGTAGGCGAATCGAAAGTTTACACACGATAGCAACTGTTATAGTAATTGGGCTAATGATGATGTCCGTGATATTTTTTGCGTGATATTTCAATCACGAGATCCAATAATAACGTTGATGTTTAAATAAAAAAAAAATGACAAGCGTTTAATGGCTTTAAGTGAAATGTTTGACAGAAACGGACAGTAATCCAGAAGTCGCCAATTGTGTGCACAAGAAACACAGGGTGTTCGTAAGCGGTTCTATCAGCAGTTATTACGGTTAGGAGAGCAGACTGTGCGCTTAATCCGAGGAATGTATGCCAACAGCCAATACGCGCCGACATGTGATATGATATAATGTACAGTCGAAGACTAAAGTCCTGTCGACGTCCATTACCCACTCTGTATAGTGTATTATGTCTAGACTTAGAGACAAAGATGACATTATTAGCTTCTGCTAGTTTCATTTGTATAAAACAATCACTTTTTTAAGTACGTAAGTAACGCTGTTTACTTCGTTCTTTAAACAAGTAATGTCAGCATAAGTTAAATCGATTAAATATCTAGAAACATTTCTCTAATAAAAATTGTAGACAATATTACGATAACACGAGGTATCGTAGCTTTTTAGGTCGTCAACATTAGACTAACCAGCCTTGACTTATTTTCTCGATAGTCATATTTATTTATGTCTTCCCAAAATACCTAGATAGTAAAGCATAGAATTTGTTTCTTTGATATGATTGATGAGTAAACGATTATTAATTAATTGAAAAAGTATTTCTGGAATCGATATTTAAAAAGTAGAGCAGGAATTATTTACATAAACAACGAATAATAATTTTATTTTTGCAAGGACTTCCACAATCCATAACTTTGGACTATTAATTTAAAGCTACTTAAAAATAACTACTTGACAATATTACATCGAATTTATTATTGTAGAACTTTTTCTATCAACTGTACTGAACAGAATGGCATTAGTACTCATATTCATATGCAAACAGGGCCAAAAAAGTATCATCAGAGGTTGAATATCTGCCAATGTTTTAATGGAATCATTATTGTTTCTGTGAAAAAAAAAAACAAAACGTATACTGCAGAAATAGATAAAACAATAGATTATTAAGACCTGTGTAGAGTGTTGTAAAGTCTTGCAAAATTTTTATGCATGTTCGGTTTATATTTTTTAATAAGAGTCAACGATTTATTAAGACTAGTGGTCGCCCAGTGGTCGAAATTCGACCATTTAATAAATTTAAATAGTAAGTGACTTAATACACATTATTAAAATATAATATTCAAACATTATAAAAACACTTTAAATAACTTTAAAAGTTTAAACATTCAATAAAACTACAGGAAACAAACTTTTCAACTATACCTATAATAGACAAAAGAAACAATTTGACCACAGAGTATGTATGCGTGTGTCAAATGCATGCTGGTTAGTATAATGTTTTATTAACTGATTTAATGTATTTTTATGCATTATTATTAAAATCTTTTTTTTTATATTAAATGAGGCAAATAAAACTTTTTTTTTGAGTTCTCTATTCCTCTGTATGCACAAAATGAAAATCAAAAGAAACCATTTGACCACAGAGTATGTATAGGCAAATATATATATTTTTGATATGTAAATGTCAGTATTCTATGTCTATGGACAAAATGAAATATAAAAGAAACATGTGTGTGTGAAATGCATGGTAGTGTGTGTAATGTTTCTATGTCTACGGACAAAATTAATAACAAAAGAAACATGTGTGTGTGAAATGCATGGTAGTGTGGGTAATGTTTTATTTATTGATTTAATGTACTTTATAAGCATTATTATTGAAAAATATTAGCGTTCTGCACTTCTCCTGCACATAAACTATAAGTGTGCCAAATTTTATGCTGCTGCGTCCGCGCAATTTTTGTAAAAAGGGGTACAAAGTTTTGGCATCACGTATTAATATATAGATAACTAAACCATATTACCACAAATAACACTGGTAACGATAAAATAGTATTAAAAGAGAGTCTTTTTTTAATCTTTTATCAACGCGGGGGCAGTGCAATTTTCGTACCAGAAAATCACAGTGTATTTTCGTCGCAAAATCGTATAGATGTGAAGATTCAACTGTTTTATATTCAATAGTTTTGTTTTATTTTAATAGGGCGCCCTAACGGTATCATATGGAAGAATTTTAACAAGCTCTTTGTTGGCGTGCTCCTAATGTCGTGTGTTCTTAGTTAGTGGAATAGACAGACTGCCGTCGTTTGACTGAATAGCTACTAGAACATAAAAAGATATGGCGACACAATACGGTACATTTATGAAGCAGTACAGTACTATGTGTTAAAAGCCTTGAAGATTTTAAACGAATGGTAGAAGTTAAGTTCAATAATTCAATTTAAAATGAGTTTTCAGTGACTGACATAAAATGTTTTCCTTTTAAGCCTAAAATTTCAACTTGATAAGCGGAAATACACTTTTTATTGTTTTCAGTTCGATATTCTAAACTTACATGTTCAGTAAAATTGCATATTTTCAAAGATGCTTGAGCCAATATATCCATATTTCAACATTTAGGTAAAATACCATGTTACATACACCTATCGTCGACAAATACTGGAAACACCTAGTTTTATAATCCGTGTTACAAAACAATGTAACATTGCAGTACCAAGTCACGATCATAAAACATCAAATGCCCGGTAGAAAAATCGCAATAGAATTTCAAACGAAACTTGAATCTTGCTGGCCGGTTTAGCTTTACCGACAAGCCGTAAGCTTAAAGGCGTCAAAATAAAAATGTAAGCTGAGATGTGAGGCAGACGATACAAGGATATTGTAAGGCTTCTTTGCGGTTTAGCCTTATAACACCGCTGACAAATACTGGCCACGCATTTTATTTTACTTCCAGCCAACGGTTAATCAATGTAAAAGGAACCTCCGTGCAAGAAATCGGTGTAACAAATTCAATTATCCGTATGTACCACGAAATAATATCGACACAAAAAAAACAAGTTTGGAACAACACTAAAATCTATACATATGCATATCGTAGTTGCAGTCACAGATATAAATTTCAACATGCATAAAATCAGACAGCCAACGTACACATGCACGTTTAATATGCTAAAAGACCATACAAATACAGTTTGTTACAAGCGGGATCGCATAGTAATTATGCATGGAGTGTTTTTAATTTACATATGTCGATAGTTGACACGAAATCTATTACAATAAAAAGTATTGTGCGTTACTATCTATTCATTTGTTATCACAATGTCCTATAAAGTAAATCTTATCAAATAAGCCGATATGATTCACCTACGCCTACGAATTGATCAGAGCCAGAAATATAATGAAAGAAATATAATATAATGTAGTTATTATTATAAAATTACGTTTTGAAGTATAAATAAAATTACGCCAGACACATTTTTGCGTGACACACAGTTGTCGGAGTTCGAATCGGACGAGAAATTCAAAGTATTTGCTATATAGTCAGAGTTAGAACCGGATGAAAAATTCAAAGTATTTACTTGTGTATCCAAAATTACTAGCAACTTATCGAATTAGAAGAAGAGTGTTGCTTCAACTATTTGGTATATTAGTCATAAATTTTATTGGAAATTCAAAACTTGGAATCATAATTTCAAAAATAAATCGCAGACATACTTCGTCTGGTAAGTCAAGCTTATAGGAAACAATAGGTAGAGCAAAGACATGGTGTCAAATTTTTGTAATGTTGCCAATTTACTAAATAATTTTCCTTAGAAACAAACCTTTTTAAACGGTAGGAATTGTATGAAGTTATTCGATTCTCGTTTATTTAAATCAAGTATCGCATTCTCGGTGCTCATATTTGTTCCCATTAGTCCTCATCGTTCACAAAGAATGAATATCACGTTACTAGCAAAAGCTTTTAAAGCAGAGCTCATCAGAGTAAACAATTGGTTCACTAGAAATTGTCTTATTCCCGAAACTTTTTTTATATAAGTAGGTCCCTAATATTTTTGTAACCAGTGCTTTTTCTAGTTCAAATTTTCTGCAACTGTCTTACGTCGAGCAAAAAGAATATCGGTATTTTTATTTAAACTCTACGTTTTCGACATATACATTCCTTAACGTTACATTATTTTGACATGAACCATCGGCACCAACTTTCCCATATTATATTATTGTGCCGTACCTGGAGAATAAAAATGGAACGCTGTTTGCCACCAAGCAGTATCTCCCGAACCGTAAGTTTATATTTTTACATAACACGTAGGTAAATATTTATTTTGCCACTTTAACAGCAAATAAAAACGCTTGGCAGTAAATGACTGAAAAGTTTATTTTACAATTTTGATTTTCTGAATCCTATTTGTCCGGAACCCTCAGTGTAGCGTTTCCAACTCGCACTTGACCGTTGTTTCTCTTATTCATAGTATGTAGATTGAAACCAGTATGCGTTATTTGATTACTATAAACGAGCTTACAACCATCTCTCGTGAGCACAATGTTCCATGAACATATAAAACGCAGACATTTACATGGTTTTAAAATATCCATAAATATATCAATGTCGAATAAATCAATATTGACTAATCTTAAAGACTTTTATAAAAGTTTATACGAGTATTACGTCTTTATGGCCGTTATGTGCAAGTTTTATTATTATTATTACTGAAATATTTAAAAATCTGTGTTAAATAATGCACGTAAACATTTATTGTTAGTAACAATCGTTTATAATAATGATAACTCTTTACTGTTATGTGTTCTGCGGTATGTTTAGTGTTGTCCTACATTTTATGACAATACATTGTGTTCGGAGTATAGCAGCAATACGAATGTGCTCATCCGTCGCGACGGGGTGACTGAAGTACCTGCGGGATCCTGTTACCCGAGCACGGGCATTTTATTCGGTAGCCACCCGATCTTAATCGCGGTGAAAAGTAAAAAAGGGTAAGAGTGATTTCGGCTCGCGTCATCGAGGATTCCGTATGGAGAGGCTTAAGAATAAAATATTTACCAAAAACGTTGACCCATCAGATTTATGATCGTACCAATCGATGATTAACCTAATCAATCATAATTTTTTTTATTATTTGATACTATAGCAGCTACAGAATTATATCGTTTGTAAAAAAAGCAAATCTCTAGCTACCACAGCTAATTAGATACATTCCAATTTCCGACGGACGGAATCCCGAACAGATAGCGGAGTCTTAGTAATAAAGTTCCACTTTAACACTTCGGGTACGGAATCCTAAAAAGGAATGAACAAAATCGAAACTAATTTCCGCCTTAAGAACCTGTCTTTATCGAGCGCATCATATAAAAATAAATCAACCCAAAAACGGTCTGTATTGGAATCATGAGAGTACAGCTATAGTGAATGAACGTTATGAAATACGAGTATTCTTATCAGTTTACTCGGTAAATAAATTGGGCGAATTCTTAAAGGGATATTAAGGTACCGCCGTTTGCCCTGCAGTTGTAGGTACAGTTACAGGCTGGTTTTATAATTGTCTTCTTTTTATAGCGTTAAAAACGCCGTGGGTAAATCATAAATATATTAATGTTACCAGAATTATATTGAATAAAATTGAACAGTATTAACTTAAATGATTTTTAATTTAATTTTAGAATTTAAGGCATATGTAGTGATAGTTTTGTTAATACGTATCATTTCACACGCATAAATCTCTAAGTAATAAAAATGAAACGTTGACAAGATTACGCAATAAAGAAATTTCACATCACTAAAGAATGTGAACATTTCTCTACGAAATCGAATCGCTTTTATTAAGCCTCATGAATAAATTAACGAAGTATTATAATAAGTTATAGTATTGATTAGAACCTCATTCGTGTATCGATCATGATATAATAAAGTTAATTGAGATGTTCAACGAAAACGAACTTATGTCATATTCATATTGTGCCAAATGTAGTTGAATATTTTTACCATATTTTATTTTTTATTGGTTTAACAATTTATTTGTGGGAACCACACTTAAATTCCGCTTATTTTTTTACGAAATTCAACCCATTCTTAAACGGGATTTTCTTGCAGTTTCTTATATAGATTTTAGTTCTCATACTTCATATTTATTTAGTTAATTTATTTTTCAACTATCCCGTTTTAAAGATATTTCTGATACATTGACGTAATGAGATATTGATTTGTACACTGTTTATAAAGATACTTAAAATTTTTTAAACATCACAAACACTTAAGTTTTTTTAATGCTTGTGTCGCAAAGGTTTATCAAACATTGAAGTCATTCTACTAAAGCACCTAAATTCAGAACAAGCATCACACAAATGCTTGTCCTAAGCAGGTATCGGTTTGGTGTGGTGACCTATGCCTCTCAGCCATCCGTGCTGTCAAATTATTAGAACAAAGATAACTTCGATGTAGGTCTAAGTATTATCATATTAGTCATTCGCCTCATTGCAAAGCCACATAATACCTTCGGAATCTGATCGTAAACCTTGGAATTCTAGTTCGCGTCTATCCTCTAGGCCTTCATAGGTAACACTGACCTTTCTCGAGATTAAAATATTTAGCTCTTGACAGTTACGTATTTTGGTAATTATTTTTACTCATTACTATTATAAAAAAGATTCTTTAAACAAAGAGGTGGAACACTCACTATTAAGGGTACGTACCTACTACAAATAAATATACAAAAAAACCTTTTCGAGTAACAATCGAAAAATGAAATTCAATCTTCGTAAAGAAAATTATAAGAATAATATCTTATTATTTTATTTGGTTCGAAGCCGTTGTCCACTTTCATTTAACTTGAACGAATAATATTCGTCTTAGACACCTTTTTATTTCCATCGTGATCCTGTTATTATGAAAACGTTTATATAATTGAAACAAACAAAACACCTGTGCCTTTAATAATGGAGTTTAAGATGTCAAAACATCAGACAGCATTGGAATTACCCTAAAAACAACTTCTGAAGCTAACCTTTTATATTTACATTAATTATCTTCCAATTACAGAGTCCATCGGAGGAGTGGGAAGTTTTTTGTGACAGGCTTGGCCTAATTTCTACTGTCGAGTTTTTTTTTGGTCCACGGACGAGTAATCGCGCGTACATTCATCTCCATCAGTCCATCAGGTAGGGTCATGGACTGAATTATGCAAATTACCTGTTAAGTACAAACATACGAGTGTATAATTGATGGTTCTGCAGATTTATACCATTAATATCATCGAAACGTTTTACCATTTTCACTAATCCTATCTGACGGGTTTCTCAGTGAAACTGTTAAATTGATAATTTGGAAGTCAGAAAGTGTTACGTGATATGAATTTTCAATAGGCATACTTTCCATGATCATTTAAGGAAGTCGAAGAAAATTATTATGATCGATTTAGCTGTTCGATTGTGTGATTGAAATTAAAAAAACATATATAAATAAATAAATAAATAAAATAAATAAATGCGGACAACATCACATACATTGTTCTGAACCCAAAGTAAGTTGCTAAAGCACTTGTGTTATGGAATTCAGATACAACGAAGGTACCACAAACACCCATATATATCATAGTAATTTTCTACCGTGAAGGTTATTCATTAGACGCTACTTGCCTTTATTGAAAATTGAAAGATGTACCCATAAACTTGACATAAAATAGTCCTGGTTGATTAAAGTTATTCTATTTTCATTCCACGTAAAATAAAAACGAATAAACGTTACTCTATCACAGCTAATAATTTTTGAACTAATAAGTTTTACTTTTGTATTAAGCCTATCCAAAAATATAGGTAAATGAACGTCACAAGTTTATCTGATTACATCCAACTGACCGCGACCTAGTTATACAAATCTATTGTTCCCAAAAAAAGCCGCTTTGATCATTTATTTCTATCGACTGTTCTTATCTAATATCCTATCTTTCGATGAATGCTTGTACCTACTAGATATAGGATTTTGACATAATCTTCATATAAAAAAATATAATTATAACCAAAAGACGTTGAATATTGAAAACGCCTGTATGAGCACTATATGTATATTATATATCTGTCACCATGTCCGTCATGCACAGTGCCAACGTCAAAGCTATTCATTATTTGCTTTGTAATCATCCTCTTAGCCTGAATATTGGGAAAACCGGACTAATTACGTCACTTTCTCGCAATTATTTGGTTTTTAGTTTGCGAAAAAAACTAAATATTTAAGAGCTAATGTAAATAAAGTAATGAGTCTGGGTATCTTACTACGTCATAATATTGGGATTTCTTGTTTTCCTAGATTCTAAAAGCTTGCTGTGATCTCATTAACTGCGTAGTTAGGTACGTTTAATGCGTATAAAATGTATTTTTTGTGAATCTGTATTAGATAAATGTCGTTTCCCAAAAAAACTTAGCCTTTAAACAAAATCACTCACACAAAGATTGAGGGACCTCCATATGGCTTGAAACACCACCCCTACTAAGAAGACTTACAAGTTTGCAAGATGTGCGAAATAATGCGGGAATGTCACGCAAACTGCCGGATGTCCAACCAAGGGACCGGAGGACCTACCACTATAGCTGAAAGTAATATTATTGCAGTTGTGGGAACGAGACAACGCACTACAGAGCGTAGAGCGACATCTCCCTTTCACAACCGTCATAATGTTGCTATAAGAGGAGGTGGTATGCTCTCTGACACCTTACACGTTAAAACAAACTACATTTTATACAACACGCATACAACTGATGAACTCGTGAGATAATGTCAATACACCGGTAACGGATTTATACACTCGATTTATTTTAACACTGTTAAAGTCCTTTTACTTGCCAAAAATTTATAAAGATTATGAAATGAAAACATGTATAGGGTTCTTGATAAGTCCGTGATACGAATCAATATTTATGGAGACATTTTTCTTTTGTCTTCGTTGATAATACAAAATTTTTAAATATAATTTTTATTTGTCAATAACATTACCAACTCCATTTTATAATTCGCCAATGCTTGGATCTTAATATATATTGATAAAGAATCTAGGTTTTAAACATTTATAGGAATTAAGTTCCGTAACGGTAATATGAGAATCATAGTTATTGAAGTGGTTCGGTAAAGTAGTCATGCGCTTAAGCTAACTGTATAGATCAATTAAACATAATATTATCAAGACGCTAAAAGGAGTACTGTTTTGTAAGTAACCCTCTGCATTAAGATAAGGAAAATCGGCAAGATAAAAAATAACAGTTCAAATTGGTCTACGTCAATATTCATAAGCCCGATAAGTAGATTCAATTTTCCAGTTTGGCGTAACATCATTTTTCTATGTACAATTAAGATGAGATCGCTCGCATGCAGACAGTATAATTAACCTAGTAATAACCAAGTTATGTGGAGCATGTTGAGTACAAATAGCTGCCACAATTACATCCTTGCATATTCCAAGAAAATCTTACAAGTTATTGCAAATTATAAGAGAATAATTTACGTAAAATATTTTTGGCTGACTGCCAATAATTGTGGCTATTAAAGTTGTAAAAAGTAGATTAAAATGTTAAAAGCTTGTGTTATTAAAAAAAAATATTTAATCATTTTCTTTTTAATTACATCTTGTGCTTTAAATATATTGATTACGTTTTTGTAATACACAACCTACTTACGCTAGACTAGAGAAGGTACAGTCGTTTTAAAAAAAAGCATTAAAATGTTTAGTTTATTTGAACGATGTTATTAATTACTGAAGCTCTTGTACACGCGGATTACTGGAAAGTATCGATGTATAACAAAAGGCTATCGATCGCTCATTGTTTTATCGCCTCGTGCCTCTTCGAAAGGTCAATAATTTTTTATTGTCAATGTCTGAGATTCGCAAATAAGTCCCTCTTTTATTTACTCTGTGAAAGTTGATTTCTCCTTTTACTTATCCCTTTAAAGAGCAAGTAGTAAAGCAAATCTTTGTCGTCATCACGTCGATTTTATTGAATTTACTGTAACTCGGTTTCGCTTTTAGGAAATCCTGTTTCTTTATTTAATAGCTACATTCTTGAACTTCACATTCTGTGAGATATACTTATTGTCTGATAGCAGCGTGTTTATTTTCATTTACAACAATTTATTTGCCTTTATAAAAAGTTATTTATTAAGGTGATTGTGTAAACGTGCTGGTATTTGTAAAGAGGCTACTTTTTGAGCTTAATCAATTTGTATTTTTAAGACAAAGCCCATTATCCTGTGCTAAACATTGTTGCATCCTATAGCTTCGAAAATCTATATCTGTTGTTGATGTCTGAAAATCCTAGCAATGATAGTTTTACATTCCAACTTACCATATATGAAAGCATTTGAAAATTTACGCACCTGTTTCTCTTTTTGCCTTCAGATAAAGTTTATCAGCTACAACATTACATGGTGCGCGTGAGCAAGCCAACGCCATAAATACAGGCGCGGCGCCTGCGCAGCCCTATCGACAAGCACGCCCTCTAGCGGCCTCGCAACACTACGTCATATCTCCTTTACCGATGTTACCTCATATGGCCGTTAACTCACAAAAACCGTAGAGAAAGCAATAATAGCTAATAATTTTACTGCAGTGCTTTTTTTCTTAAATGGCTTCGAAGCGTAGTTAAAGTAATCCATTCGTTGCACTTTATGGTCATCTTCTTCACTCTTATGAGTAAAAGTCTCATAGAGACTTATAAAATATCAATACTCCTCTTAACATGAATGGGTAACGTAAAACTGAGGTACCACAGCAATTCCTGTCAAGAAATTTATTTATAACTGCATGTGACATCCTATATTCAAAATATAAGTCATGCAACCGGTAGTTGCGGATAATTATTATTGTTCGCGAGAAAAATGTCAACTGTATAAAGAACTCATACGTCACTCGAGATAAGCGTACAGCTGGGCCTCTAAGAATAAAGGGCGATAGCCTTTAATTAAAAGCTGCTATCAATCTTTTCCACGTAAAGTAAATACGAACCATAACTGTCTTGCTCGTTATTCAGTTTACAAGCAAGGCATACTTGCCAATTCCCGCAGCATTACAAATCAAATAAACATGACAAATATGTACCAATTTGTTTAGTGCAGCAGTGATGTATACCAAGCGGTTGGAACAAATCCATTCTTTTTATTACATTCAAAGTGCGTGCAAGTTCAAGAAACAACTGTCTGGATAACACTACTTGAACCAAGACAAAGTTATTTCTGCGGGTAGTGAAAATCGGAACTAAATTTGGACGAATAAATTTGGACAGCTTTAGTAGTAATGCCTGCGCTACTAGCGCCACTCTCGCCGGTATAGTAAATTGGTAGTGGTGTATTACTGCGTATGATTTCAATTAGTCATGCGATTATTTCTCGTTACTCAATACCCAAGTGTTCAGGGAGGAACACAAAAGCGATAAACAAAGCTACACGTTAGTAGCTGACGCCACTGTAACTCATGCTACGATATCGAACGAGTTCGGATCACTTCTTAGAATGCAATTCGAGTTAGTGAAATATTTATTTACTGTATCAGGTTCTTGGTGCATAAATATAACACGAGTTCAGAACATCTCTGATTTCGTTGTACACTACAAGCTTTTTAATTATAGCTTTAGTGCTGAAGATTACTCTTTGTCGTGGATCGCGTATCAGTTTTACTACGAAAGTGACATGAGGGATAACTCTCTTTCACAATATAGTCATAGGTTTTTATCGTCTAAGCAGAATCGTTGTCTCATAAGCTTATAAGTGAGTTCCAGAACGTTGATGCTAATTTCATATATTGTACATACTCGACTACAGTATTTTTTTACCGTCATGAAAAGGGTATGGTAACTAAAAAATAGAAAATTGAACACATATAAATTCTTAACAAAAGCTAGTTCAACCCACAAATCATTAAGACGCAAAGGTGTGAGAGATAGTCCAAAAGTTGACTCGTCTAATTAGCCTTGACATGATAAAACTAAAATCAACATTTCCAAATAACCTCCTTGTTAATTACTCCGATCAAAAATTACAAGTCATTCCATCGACGTACTCCAATTTGTATTAAGAGGTTAATTAATTGTTTAAGAGGCCTATAAACATTGATAAAGTGCTCCTTAACCCCAATGTTTAACAGGATCTGTCTGAACGTCTGCGCGGTGACTCGCGAATCTACGAAACTAATTACCAAACATTAAATTTTGTGACAGTAAAGACTTAAGACCCATTAGCGGTTGGAACAAAAAAATGGACGTTATGGACAAGTTCGATCGATGTGGAATCAAGTGTTCTGTTTGTTTAATGATATTTTTATGATTACTCCACCTTTCAAGACATGGTTTAGGAGTGTCCAAGAGTTTATGAACCTTTAAATATAACGAACTTTTTAACTCGCTGTTGAGTAGAAAACCGTACGCACTTGGCAAGTATAATACCAGTGTCTGAAAAGGCCGTAATGAAACTTACAAATCATAACCAGCAAGCCAAACGACACCTTAAAAAATATTTGTCTTATTGTTATAAATTTCTAGTGCTTAAAGCCAAGGATTTTGGTTTTAAAGTTCTTTTGACGTATCCCTAAATATGAAACCGTTTGCTATTTACTTACTTGACGCTTGATGAGTAATGGTTTTTAGCACGGACGAAAGGTTTATTTATAACCGAAAATAAAAACAAATATGATTGGCCTTAATTCTATATTTGAACTAGTTTAGTCACAAGCACATTTTTAGATAAACAGTGACAAAAAAATGTTGAACATTTGAGCATGGAAGTATTTTTATTATTAAAAAAATCTTCAACGACTTGAATAGAGTTATGATCTATTGTGTGCCAGCCTTGACCTCTTCTAAGCATATTAGATTTTTTGGACTCAAAAGGCTAAAAGCCCGATACCGTATCGATCGAAGGTTTCGTAAGTCATGAACTTATTTATTTCATAAACAGTGTGCAATATACGTTCTGTAAGTTGGCAACTGAGCGAGGGGTGTGTAATCACGAAGTCTATCGACACGCCGGGAAATGCAACCGAGAAATTATCTGATCCCTCCCATAACTTACGCTAAAATACTAAAATTGCTTTCGCGAAATCTTTTGGTCAGATCTTCACGCTCTCAGCGCTTATTATATTCCATTACGATACCAATAATAGCTGAATACTATTACAATTCTCTTTAGGCACTAGTTATCGAGGCATCTTAATTAAGAATACGCTAAAGATTATTTAAATGCGTTCAATATCAATAAACTTATCCTGCCACAGTTATCCCGTTAGCATCCCGTTACGAATGTCGGTTCTCGCAGCTGACACAATATCACAAAAAAGGTTTTTGGTTTCCATACACGCACTTCAAAGAAATGTGGTCAAAACAGTCATTTACTCTCCTTAAACGTCTCGTAAGTGTGTATTCCGGTAGTTTTGTAAAACTGATTTAAACAGAAAATGCTTTCAGATTTTTTGTCGCCGTAGGAGCGACATTTCGTATCAAATCTCACTGAACAAGCGGCATACATTACGAGAACATTATAAATAATCGCACTCGTTCGCCTTTTATTTTCCTGAGACCGTGACTATCTGAAGGCTAGATCGGCCGTCACGGGAATAAAGTTAACGTTGGTAATATGACACTTGAAACCTCGGATACGACCAGTCATCATCCATTATTGCTTATTCGCAACGATCTTTCCAGATAATGTATCTACTTAACTATTGCTATGTCATTTATAATACTACACTTCGTTTTGCTTCATTGTTATTCAGAATTTCTTTAATGCGACGTGGATAGCGGTATTTTTATGAAATATCCTTACAAAAAGTCAGATCGCTCAACGAAATTAACATGTCACTTGCAGCTATGTAGCATGATGAAAAAATGTACTCATGTGGTTGTTACTAAAGCAATTTAAGTCATATTCAGAATACAAACAAATTATTAATTTCCTGGTGTAATTTAATTGCGTTTCATGAGAGAATGTATTGTTTGTTTTTCAATGGAAATGCAAAAAATAATTTAATAATTTTTATTCGTAGGAAATGTGTGACCAGAAGTTCGGTATGAAGGAATTCGTGGACCTCATGTTAGTAGTCACAGTCCCGTTAAGCGAAGCTGACCTCAGCATTAGGTAGGAAAAACGTTAATTAATTTACTCGCTGCAGCACTGCAGGCTTGAATACATTGACTGCTACAGTCATGACCCTTTTAACTCGCTGTTGAGTAGAAAACCGTACAGTTAGCAAGTATAGTGCCCGTGTCTGTAGTGCGCAGAATTTCCTTCAGCGAGTCAAAGTGGCATGATCCAATAAATATCCTCGTATTTAGGTTCGATTTCCGATCGGTTTATTTCAACATTTAAGTCGAATCACGAGTGCTTTCGATACGGTACACGAGAACTGTTTTACTTGAACGATCGTTTGCAATGTTACCGCAAGTAGACCGACGGACACTTTCTGATGGTTTGTGGAGATAGGAAGGGAAGATGGAGTAAAGGTGACCTTACATGTGGGATCAGATTTCAACGTATAAACCCTGTTAAAATTCGTGTTTACAAATGTTGATTGTTTTTGGGTGATATTCCAAAAGCTTAACAAACTCTTAACATGCATTCGATTTAAAAAAAAACTGAATGTCCTGCGGAGTGTTAAACATTCAAAACATTGAAATGTGATTCAGTACAATGTAATCCCTTCCTTATCCCTCACAATTCGATCTGTTGAAAAGTAAATACCCTAGCAGTCGGTGAAATCGATTTAACATTGAATACCAATTTCCATTACTCAGTTATTGGCTAACAGATCATAATCGTGAGCTATTGAGAGCGTATCCATGCGTTTGTTGTTGCTGGGTACATTCGTATTTAAGTTGCGAACAGGGCCCGTTACCGGGTGAAGAGTGGCGATGTCGGCGGTGTGCTACAAAGACTTCGTGCTCCATAAATCGGGGAGACTATGACCTTCCGAGGTTAGGAGCGGCGCGGCGCCCGGCGCGTCATTGCGGGCCTAAAAGCCGATAGATATCCTCGGTATTAGACGACCTGCATCGGCTCTTACTTAGTTCTATCTTGACAGTTGCATATAATATCGAATCATAAATACGAGCTCCCGGCCTCATGTACTGTCATGACTGTTCTGAAAGGCAATAGATATCGTGCAGCATTAGATAAGCTGTATTAGACTCCACTTAGTTTTATCTTAATAGCAGTGGTTCATCAGTACTTTGTAAGTATATTTACTTCTCTTAGTCTAATTTAATGGTGTGCAAATATTATTTCGGTGTCTGAATCTTCTTGAATCCTAGTTAGAAATCCGAAATCTTCGCAGACGGTAGTCGCGTTATCAGGGCTCTAACATTAAAGTACCCATATACATAAGTTACTTCAAACCCCTGCAGCCACTCTCTCTCTCTTTAACAACTGATATTCGTGTACTACTTCCAAAAGTACCTACTACAACTTGCGAATTATTCTCGTGAAAGCATCGAACTTAATAGAAATTATCGGTAATACGTTAAAATGATTAGCCATTGGCAAAATTGTTGCCAGTCACAGATTTTGCGCAAAAATGTAAACACATAAGGTTAAGCGGCAAACAAATTAGATGTCTTAAGATAACATTAAGCTTTATTGACGAAAAAGAAAGTTTATACCCAACTTACAAATTATCACCTAAGTAAATCCTTTTGAATTTCGGACATTGACGACATTCTAAAGACATCAAATCATGAATAATATAAATCTGGTAACCGTCAGGGGTTCTGCACCAACAGCCTAAATAATACCAATTTCTAAAAAAAGGACACCCATTTCACTTTTCAGGAGATACTCTTAGTGATAGACAGACGGACAAGCGAACAAACAGCGGAGCCTTAGTATCAGGGTTCTGATTTTGACCTTTGGGAAAGGGAACCCTAAAAACTACAAGATAAAATCCAGACTTACAGACAGACAGGTACCAAGCTAACGAACAAGAAAAAAAAGCAGTTAACGTTATAAAATCCGATTAAGGAATCTACACGATCGTTGTCGCCATCAAACACCGTTCAATAATGAAGATTTTATAAAAGTGACATCGAACATCGTTGACAATAAATCTGATAAAAGGACAGAGCGACCAAATTATCAGGCTGACGACACGATAAGAAAACACCAGCACTTACCAACACCACTTAAACTAATGGAATTGCAATTATGAAAGAGAGACGTAACTATACACTGCGTATCACGTTGTCCCGCTTCCACAACTACTAGTCTTTGTTTAAATGGAGGTGGTAGGACCACAGATGATTATCTTATAACCTTATATTATAAGCAGTTTAATGCTCTTTATATTTCGCTTCATTATTCATACGTTGTAATAACACCTCTATAATGGGATACTTATTATTAAGATGAGGTAGACTTTACCTTAATTATTAAAGATCTTAAGGTAGATTACCGTCATCTTTGTCAATCTTGTTTAAGAAGAGCTAAGAGCAGTCGTTTTTCGAGTGCGTCGTTTCATTTCAGAGTTTGATGACCGGGCGTCTAATTGTCGAAATGACTGTGAGTTCTGCCGTTCCTTTAACCATGACATAAATATTTGTAACGGCTGCTCCACTTTGATGCTGATACCTTTTTCAATTTGTTCCTGAATATGGGCCAAGTATATTTAGTTGAAGATCTTAGTCGAGCATTAGTACTTCTCACAAAGACATTCAGCCTATAAAGAAAAATTGTCCCACAAATCAAAAGATAAAAGATCCTTATAACGCCTCTTCATATATTCTCAATTAGCGATTCATTACGTTCATTAATCTTAATTTCATTCATAAAGCTTTAAGAAATAAACAAATAAATCATATACAGGGTCGAAGGTGTACACAGTGTGTAACATTGTTTCTTTGTTAATTTAGTTACACATAATAACTTACTGTAATTTGTTGCTGTGATAAAAATGTCTCGGTGTAGCCAGTAAATCGTTCCGTTTAAATAATTAAGACCATTCTAAAATTAGGGCGATATCCATTGAAGAAATGGCACAGTACTAATTGTATGACCACGTTTTATTAATCGTTTTGACTTTGTGATCTTTACTGGACTTTTGAAAGCAATATATTGGTATTTACATTACTAAATAACGTTGTTTGAAGATTTACTGTTCAACCGCGAAGCTTTATTCACCGTTGTTGAATGAACACCTTTTGAGATTAACACGCGAAGTTTATCTGTACCGTGAAGCTGTTTCGCAAAAACAACTGAAAAGATTTTGATGATTTAATTCACAGAAATAGATTAAGCCATTAATATCACATATTTTATTAGAATAAAAAAAAGTGCTGGGCGGTGCCGTGGGCGCTTGCTCGTAACAAATAACGCTATTTGTGTGAAAACAGATGACCATTTTATTCTATATCGATATTAAAATCACGCTTTTGTTTGGTTAGTGACACGTGAATGCACATTGATTTGCGCCACGCGATCAGCCATGTGCGTTAGTAAGTGATAGCAATTGTTTCCTACAATTATCTGTGCCAATTGAACAATTACACTTTGAACGTCAACATTCCACCTCACTAACTACAAGATCAAGTTCACGGCTACAACTCTACTATCCAACGTTGACTGTATTACTAATGCTCCACAATAACTGGATTTTATAGACTCGTTTAATACTTATTACACTGAAGGGAAATTGAAATGACACGCGTTTAACACAAACTTGACAAAACAACCTTTAGTACGACTTGTTTTCTGCTCGCTATAATTTCCTGCATAATACCGTACTTAGTGGTACCTTGAAGACAAAAGTCATTCAATACGAAACAATAGCAATAAATTCATATCAGCTTAACGCACGTAACCTTTAATTACGTAAAGCATATTCCAAGCATGACGTTACATACGCGTGCTGATAATTACTTTAAAAATCTGACGTCACACCATTTAAATTGTGTTTAAATGTAAAATAATGCGAAAGTATTAACCAATTATGCGTGCTCAGTCCTGCAGTTGCTTGACCTTTTTGAGCTCCATGTCAACGGCCTGGTCGGTCCAGGAATGTATTATGTCACACGGCGACACAAAAAACTAATTATTATTTTTCACGCATTAAGAAGATTGACCCACCTTAATGTCAGTATGATATTAATAACGGAACAGCTGCAAATTCCCTGCGAGTACAGTCGGGCGTAAAAGATATTCCCTGTAATTTATTTATCACTCTTTGATGCATTGCTCATTATTGTACCGTTTTAAATCGATGTCATAAATTCTTTGGTTGGGCTACACATTAAACATTATTATTTCCTTGCGCTTCGTACAAATGATGTAAGACTTATCAGCGTATCAGTAGCACTAGATCACTTGGGCCACACGAGCGACTCATTCGTACTCGTCCTAAGATGCCTTTAACTTGTGACAGGTCGCTATTATTATAATACTATGATTACACATCGCTCGAAGCCGAGTTATTAATAAATAGTTAATACGTACCTCCCCACTGTCCACAAAGCAACCACGAGCCTTAAATCATAAAGTAATTACTGCTCTAAGATAGGCTTTCTTCTTGAGATTGAGAAATGAGTCGTTTAAAGATGGGCAGAGATATAAATCAAAGCTGTTCTAACTATTGGTAAAACTATAATATGAATTTATCTGTCTGTACGTCAAAGAAGTTGTAAGACGTTTGTTCATTTGTTTGACTATTCTTGTTAAATTATTTGATAGTGCGTTGCAGCATTGTAATAGTTTACTTTTATATCCCAACAAAATGTTCGCTTGAGAGAAAAGTAAAACAAAGCAAATGAAACGACACGAGGTGACATTTATTTTTACGGCAGTGCACATTTGCCAAATGGGTACGATATTTCTCGCTCATTTACAAAACATTTTGCCGTAGGATGTATGAAGCAGAAACTTTGGAAAAGACATTTTTGCGACGCAAATTACGCCAATTACTTTTGGTTGGATATTTTCAGAAGTTTATCAATTATGTGGCTAATGATTTTTTTTCACTAAACATGCGTAAAATTGTTGACAAGCAATCAAACTCCGATATTTTATAGCCTTACTTACTGTAATTTGCAACAGAACCAAGAAGGTTTACACAATTTCCATGAAAGTTAAACATTCCTAACGTATCTGTTCTAATCGTTGTGATAGTCAGTGCATAGGGAAAGTCAGAGCCCAATAGGACATCATAACATCGCAAGTAAAGCCGCGGTACGATAAACTACATAGATTATAATTAAACCAGTAGTCAATAAATTGTGAGCAACAAGGTAGGCGATGCTATTCATTTCACTTTCTAAGTAAATACATCTAATTTAGTACATTTGCTGAAATCAGTTGTGAGGAAATATTTATTGGTATTTTCACCTGAAATTACATAGCGGCTTGTGTTGCTCGTAAATAACCTTCGATAGTCACATCATGCAAGAGAACTTTGAATCTGGAAGCCTATCACCATGTCTCTAAGCAATTAATGTTGAGTAAATCGTTAAATAACAATAGGGATGGTGTCAATACTTTTTTCAATGCTCTTTGTCTTTTGTTCCTGAAACATTAGTTCAAGTCACTTCTGTGTATTAATTATTTTCAGATGATGACAAAATTACGCGCCTAATATTTTTAATTTTTACCTCTCAGATGCAGTTAAAGGATTTCACATTTTATACTCAATCAACATCGTAACAACACACAACACGATGCAGACTAGTATCTGCTTTGCCACAACTGAAATAATGTAATTGAAGATAGCCATACATTAACAAGCTTAAGAAGAAAGTAAAAACATTTTCGTAAATACTTAAAGCAACGCAATATTGATCAGGTAATGTTCGACCTTCGTTGACATCAGACGAAAGTTTGTATCTAATTGTTTACATGTAATGCGGTGTTCATGTTTGCGTGACGAGTTCTTTAGCGAAAACGATCTAAAGGGTGATGTGGATATTTCTTATATAAATCGTCTGAATTATTCCATATCATTGTTCTTTTATCCCTATTGGAAGCATTAGCATTTTTTGGAAAGCTTCCAATAATCGGCCATTATAATAGCGCAAGAAGAAACATTCATATGAGGCAGCTTATTTTTACAATATTTCTTATTTCTTTGACAGCACTGATGCGGTGAACTTTTTTTAAATTACCAAATAAAATCAATTTACGAGTCAAATTCATGACCGTAGCAACCGTTGCTTTCCCTTGGACTAAAGCGAAAACAGAAATACATCAACTGTAAAAAAATTACCATCTATCTTTCATGATTTGTCAGATACAGCCAGATGACAGAAGGACAGCAGAGCCTCAGCAATAGGGTTCCACTTTTACCCTACTAATGAACCATATAAGTACTCAGGTCCAAGTGCCTCCTCAATTCATAGCAGTTTTAGACTTTCTGGACCGACTTACGTAACAACAAACATATCGTTAATCGTTTAATGATTCTTAAAGTGCCAACACGTGTCGCCTACGTCACGGCACGAGTCTCTATAAGGCTGAGGGATAATGAATGTGTCATGTCTCGTGTTGCAGCGTCATTGTTTTACTTCCTTCGAAACAGATATGGATAGCTGAGTGGTTGAGGTCACCACGAGAAGCTGTGTGAGACATGTCGCGGGTTTGATCCCGCCTATGTGTGAATATTTGTCCTGAGTAGGTTTTTGTGCATGTGACTTGAATGTTTGTGAAATTCAAGGATTAAATTCCTTAATGCGGAGGTCGCTTTTACAATACAAAAATAATTAAGACAAAAGTCCAAATGTTTTCCAAAAAATACATTTCGGGCATAATCTTAAGAGCAAAAATGCATCGGGAAAGGGTTTCGGCAATCACGCTTGGAATTATACGATGCCAATTGTAGGCTGATTAATGAAAGAACCTCAATCAGGTCCACAGAAATCCAACGGCATGTGTTATTGCAAAGTTTGCAAAATATATTGGTATCGTAAACTATTCCAAAAGGAGGTCACCCCGTTTATTTTGTGAAGAAGGAGACTATGTCAATGAATTCCGCTGTATATTAACACCATACTGTGATTATGAAATCGTGATTATGGTAATATTCCCTTTAATATCGCAACATTCGTATTTCGTCGTCGCTGTGGCGTTGATTGCTAGTTGCCATGCACACGCAATGGAACTTCGGAATGCATTCGATCTTTTTTCTTCGAATCTTATTGCTAAGTGCCAGTTTTGTTTCAGTGGCTGTATTTAAGTGACTGCTTAAGAAGGGCAATCTTTTCGCATGAATGCTTCTAACGTGCCGCAAGGGATATTAATTGGCGTTTTAAAGACAATAAACCATACATTTGATAATATGATGCGCATGACGTTTTTGCATACGTTTTCTTCATCAGATTATTTTCTGCTGACAAAAAAAAACTGTCCATGATCGGTGATGCCATACAAGTAGACACATGTTTCATTATTCTTCGTCCAAATTCCTTTCTCCAAACAGTTCCTCATAACAGTAAACATTAATTAAATTCTCTGCTATTTCTTTATTTCTCGATTACGCCGATCCCTTGATCGGTAAAAATATCTGGCAATGCGTACGTCAGCCTAATAAGGTAGATAAAGACATTCACACTCTTTATTTATTACTGACACTTGGGGACAACTTTTAAATTTTAATTAACCGTTTAACATACTCTTGTTGTGCTTTATCCAAATAAAGCGTTAATCGCGAGCTTTGGTAAGCGATACATTTTGTCGGCATAGAATATTTTCGTGTTAATTAATATCTGATTTTAATTGATCCGACTTACTGGTGCCGCTGTCGTAAAACACGATATTTGCACCTAATATAGTCTGGCCGGTTTTTTTATGTTTATTAAGGGTTATATCTACTCGAAAAAGGTATCACACGGATTTTCGCTTATTTTTCTTCAAGTATTTCAATAAAGTTTAAATATTAACTTATTTTACAAAGAAAAAAAACTCTTTTTTATCTTAATTATTGATTACCAAAAAATATTTCCTGCTTGCAAGTACAAATGAAAAACATTAATTCTAATTTCTCATCAGTACTTTTAGGAGTAAAAACAAGATTCGTCAGCAAGCGAAAATATAATTTCAAGATACATTTTACACCATTCAACCTTCAGTAGGTATTCATCTAGGTAGAAGCGTGAAGCACACAGGTCCACAATACCTAAGTGACTCTTTCATCCGAGCATCAATAGCTCTCGAGCAGTACTTCACACCGTCAAAGGGTTAGAGCGAGGACACGCAGACAATGAAGCTAATGTATAAAAAAGAATATCAAGAGACGGTCATCAATATCCCTTTATTAACATCAGTGATATTCAGACCTGACCAGGGATTGCGAACTGAAGTTTATAAGCTATTCATTGCGTTGAATGTGGACTTGTGAGGCCGGTGCAAAGCTTCAGTGAATCAACATCAAATTGAATGCAAAGGTTATCGTTGTTTTTTCAATGTATTGGAACAATTCCACTGTTTTTCATGTCTTTGGAATTTAGATCTGTATCTCAGGTGTGGGGTCAACTATCTATATGCTTAGTGTGAAGAGGGCTTTTTTCTTACTCTTATTTACTCTTCTTATCACAATCTACCAAATCAAAATCTCATAATAAGTAATCATACCAAAATCTCTTGTTTTCCAAGGAATATTTTTCGGAACCTTAATATGAATGACTAGTTGCACGGTTTTAAAATGTGCTTCTTGTATAGATGAATCAGTAGCAGCCTCACTTTTGATCTTAAGGAGCTGCATTATGGAAGCAGCCATCGAAAGCAGTGTGGATTTAGTCAGACTAGCGTATCGAACTTCAGCCTCATAGCCTTTTACAATAATTTGAATTGCGGTCATCAATTTTTACTATTTCTGATTTAATTCTAAGATACTAAAAAGTATCCCTAGGATACTCAGATGTATTAGTGATATTCGTAGGTTATCACAACATGGTTTTTGCAGTACAGTGCGGTGGTTGTCTGTGACAGACTTGTCCCATAAAAATTCGGAATTTGCTTTCCAATTCCAAAAGAAAATTTTACATGAATGAAACTAAAAGTATGTCATCGCATCGCTTACCTTTGAATAGTCTCAGAAAGTTCTTACAACTTATTCAGAAAAAAAGGTAGCCCTTGTTTGTCATGTTTCGATATTTGATTACTTACGCTATTAAAGTTTGTGAGAACATAACAACGATCGCTATCGCATGTAATACTCTACGTGAAGCTATTTCTGAATCCCCGATCTTCTTTTTTTTGAAAATGCATCCACTTTCTATTTTAACAAACAAGGCACATTTATTCTGGTAGGCAAATACGGATGCAATCAGTGTTTTAATTAGATCATTAAATTGATGTCCCTACAAAATAAACAGTAGGTATTATAGAGCATTGAGGGTCGTAGCGCTTATTTTTATTTGTCAAAGTTAAGTCAAGTTAAAATCAAACAACCAGCCAAATAAATTCTTCTTACTTGTTCTTTTTACTCTTCTTCCTTTTCCCAATTATTTCGGGTTGGATATACTTATTCTTTCTTGTCAGGCTAATCTGTCTTGAATTTATTTTGTGAGGCAAACTGACTTCGTTGAAATTCTTCCATTTACCTAAACTGATTAATTTTCGTTCCCTGAGCTGTCGATTGTAGCTTAAGCAGTTGCAATGATTTGCGTGATATGTGTGTCTGCATAAAATGCATTAAAAAAATATTAACAAAAACAATGAATAAAAAACGGTAAGACCAATTCTCCACTTGAGAGAATGAAGAATGAAAACATAAAAGTGTTTGCTTTTGAGGCTCAGTGAGAACTTGAACATTGTATAAAAATAAAACAAACAACTCCGACAAAGAGCCGTCATGTCTTGCGAAGTCGCGATGTGATTGATGCGTCTCTTTTGATATCAACCTGACTACAGAATCAACAGATCCATCTCACTTAGCACTGGTATGCGATTTGCCAGTAAAAGCGTACTACATAAACAAAAGAATGTCTGCTGCAAGTCATATGTAACCGGTTTTGAGTTAGAACAATTTATTTTTAGAACTGATGGAGAAGTGAGATGTCATCGTAAAGTTAAAGTATAAGAAAATAACAAGAGAAGAGACAAATAAATTCAGTAGAGAAATTGACACAAAAACACTTTATCCAAAAATAATCAAGTTTCAATATCTTGGATCGCTCTGTTATTAGGCCGAGAAACAAGAAAAATAACTTTATCGATTAAATCTATTGAGTCCCCGCTGATCACACTCATTTTTGGTCTACTAGAATCAGATTAAAAATCTGACTTTGACCATGACCACTTCACTATCACGTCAGATTTCAAACAGTGATTTCGAACTTGACTGTTAGTATGTATCCCATTATTTTCCACAAAAAAATACTACGTTAAACCACTCTTTACTTAAGGATCGTCTTAATAAAATACATTTTATAGCAAGTTTACAGAGTTCTTTAGATAAAGGGAATAATGACTGGAATTTTGTTTCTGGGTGGGATATCCACATTGTCAGCCACCCACACTACACCGTTAACTAAAGTAATTAAAGAACCACGGTGAGAAAAGCGATCGTCTTCCAATTATAAATGACCCAATTTTTTGGTGGCATATATTAATGATCGTACGGGTTTTCTTTCCGAGTTTAACCATTATTATTAACTAAAATTTTATTGTTTCAAAAGGTGCATTACCTACGCGGTAATTTTCACTGATTTTGAATTGTACCTAATAGGATGAGATTTTGTTTTGTTCTCTTGATAATACAGAAAAGTAATCTAAAATGATAGCCGTGAAAAGCTTCTGTACGAAGTAGTTTGATGCGCACTTGCATTACAGAAATAGCATAAAATACACCCGCATTATTTTATTGCGGTTTTTGTAATGGCCAACCCAACAATCGTAGAATCATTCCTGTTACTATGTCTGCCCTTTATAACCGCTGGTCTGCAGCGAAACAACTACCAGCATTGAAAGTCACGAATAAATCGAATTGAATAACCTTTTATTTTACAAACTGCTTCCTATTGCTCATTGGAGCAATAATTTATGGGTAATTATGTAATAGGGATACATTGTCGGTAATTATACGTTGTTATAAGTCAATTCAAATATCGTAACTCAATTACTCTAAACATTCAGGAAACGTCAACGCACGGTAGCGAATACTGCGTTGGTATGGTGAAGGGCTTGCATAATGCTCGCTGATAGCGAGCTCCGCGCCGCGCTCGGTGCGGGGCCGCGCGCCCGCGCCGCGCCGCTGACAGCCGCAGTTAGGCCGTGTTCACACATCGCCTGTTAGACACCGCGCAACTGCCAATTACCGCGACATACAACCCCCATACACAATTACACACTCACTTTCGCCATCGAACGCAGAAATAAGCGAATGCTTACTGAATTTTAAATTGCTAACGAGATGGTAATTAGCGAAAACAACTGCTTAAAGACGTGGCTAAATGCCACCGAGTCATCGGGGTCCGAGGGTCCTGTATGGAAATTAGGGACAAATTACGACTCCACTCTTACTTTCGTTTGTATAACAACCGTTACATAAAATGAGCAATTTATTATTTCTTAATCCGCTCCATTGTCCCTGTTTAAAGGGTTTGTGTAATTGTTGCAAATCGAAAAAATACATCGATACATCAATCTGTGCATATCGATTTTTGCGATCGATCATGACACGAATAGATCAAAACAGTCGGCCAAACGTATTCCATATCTAGAGCCGATAATCGTATGCGTGCCCGGGCCGAGCTAGCTACTTATGCAACTTATAAAATATTGCGAACTCATAAGCGCAGTGCGCCGCGGCAGCACTGAGATGAAACCAGAGATAGAGTTAATCTAATAAGTCAGATCTGAAGCCAGACGTCGACCGAAGTAATAACTCACGGTTGAGGAGCCAGAGGTTAATTAAAAATAGCAACTTCAATCTTACGTGTCAGAGATGGAGTTAGATTAGGAATCATCCGATTTATACAGCCTGAAACACTAAAGCGCACTTATTACACCGGGAAGAGTAATAAATAACAAAACCATAACTAGTAAAGTACGAATACAAACGGACGTGCTCTCCGTGCTGCACAATAAAACTGTAGCCCGTACCTATTCTAACATATAATATACGTTTATTGTTAACGTTGAGCAAACAAACAGCAAGACTTTTGTAACACCCATTTACGCTTTACAAGTGTTTATTTCTTAACGTTCTTGTACTAATTACGCAGCGTATAAATCAACTGTTGGTTTTAGTGCCAAATCTCTCGAACGTATCATGTTGCGCCGGTGTGCGGATAGTATCTAACACGTATGACGCAATTTTGCACTTGAGAAATTCAAGCTATCAATTCGCGGTGTTCTTAATCGCAGCGACGGCCAGTCATCACTAATCAATTTGGCGTATGTTCTCCGCATCTTACACAAACACACGCTGATCTTGCAAAGCACTGTACGCAAGAGTAATTACAAGTACCTATCTTTGAATGTATATGATGCGTAAATAACGCGTGTGTTAAACTAAGTGCGTTCGAATCAAACGACTGCGTTATGAGTTGGGTTCCGTTATACAATTTCCCACATTCCTTGCGCTGAGTTATCAGATCGTTTAAGTCCTGTATCCTACCCGCGAAGATAGAATCCCTGATTTAAATGCGTATTGAATCTCGACGAGAATCGAATGTCATACAAGGATGTGAATAAATATGTGGGTGGAGTTGCGAAATAAAGCATTTTACGATACGACAAATGTGAACTGCCAATAAAAAGGATATTATTTTAAATCAGTCATCGCAACAAAGTACCGATCATGTAACAAAACTGTTTTATGACGAAGTGAAACGTAACTGCTATCGATAACAACTAGTTTCAGAACCGAGTCCTTAATTGCTATTGGGCAAAAATATTTGATTCAAATTGATTTTAAATCATATCTTTTGAGGAAAGCTTTTGACAGACTTGCAATGACGATTTAGCTCTCACTGCATGACAATGTTCAATTTTCTTAAAACTTACCGAACCTAGTATCATTATTTGCTTTCCTTTTATAACAAAGTAATTTAAGCGTTTTCGGAACCTCAACTGACTAGTGTACCTACATCCCGTTACCAACGCACAATTTTCTGCCTACCTCAACAGCTGCATGTACCGAACCTTAATTCGATACCCGTGTTCACCGACTCGCTGGACACATTCACAGATAACCGTTTGTAGTCATTTCTACCATTTATCCTGTCAATCAATACGCTTGAATTCCCAACAAACACCGGTCAAAGGTCCCCGTAAACCTCAATCAAATCAATAGTATATGATACTGGGAGAAATGTAACAGATACCTTGTAACACATATGAACAACACTGACCTCCTTGTTTCCGTCAATCATACTGAACGAACCCACGGTAAGGTATTGTTTGCCGTTAGTTAACTTTTTAGTACTAGTGCACGTCTAGCACATTAAATAAAGTTAGTTCCTTAGAGGAGACCCTGATTACTGTAAGCGCTCGTTACGGTACGTTACTGGTCTCGACTGAGATTGTGTTACGGGTGTATTACGCCAAATGGCTTTCATACCGATTTAATGTCAACCCTGATTTGAGATCTACAAGCTATCACCGTGTAAACTCTTGTTCCATTCTACAGTTTATGATTTTCGAAAGTATGTTTTTGGTTTCTGATTGATTGATTAACTGTTTAAATGCAAATCTTTTTTTAAATAAGTAACATCCTCTCAAACTCTCGTTGCCTTCAAAAATAAATCCAAACAAGTTGAGAGAAATTAAGCCAAAACTCTGTAAGGAAAGTGGGCCGTAGGCGTCTCTCACTGAAATAGTTTCACCACTCATCGGCATGTTAATATTTAATTTTTGTGAGGTGAAGGACCGACTTGCGTGTAATGTTTGCGTGCATGATCAATACAAGATTCGATTCCGGCACTTACTTGCCGACAGGCCCATCAATTTCGGGACACATTCGAAGTTCGCAGAACTTTCGCCAGAAGCACGAGCGAATCTGATATGTATCAGCAGCGTGGTCATTAATACAACAGCCATGTCCAACTAGGTTCTGGCGCAACGTCTTACCTACCAACCATTCAGGATATTTTTATGTCATTTAGTTCAGCTAAGTGCCATTGTTATGTAGTGTTGAATAAACATCTTGTATCACTGGGAAGGTGAAGCACTACGCTGGTTTTATCCTGTAAGAGTCCTTTCGGCAAAGCTGGCGATGGTGTCAAAATCTTACTGATTCAGCCTAAAGCGCCGTGCTACGTACGACGCCACTAACTTTTGTACATATAGGTTAAATAAAATCAAATATTGAGAAAAGATGGTCACGAAAGCAGCTACATAAATACATCTTCTGTGAAAATGTCAAATGTCTGGCTATCACGGTTCATCAGAAAGAGCCTGCGGACAAACAGGCAGACAGCGGCGCCTTAGCAATATTGTTTTGTTATATGAATATCTTGATATTATTATGTCCTTAGGTCTTCCAGCCATCGTGCAGCATATTTTTTTCATAATTTGGGGTGACCTTTAACAGTTTCCCGTAGACTTTTGCTGCTACATCTCTGCTACATTATACTACTATGCAGTCTGGACGTTTTACATATTTACAGTATCATGGCACCCTAGCCACCCTATTAATATTAGGTACAATTTCTGTATGTCGTGAACCACACCAGGCTGTATGTCGTGAACCGTGATAGCTGAAAACCTGAATTTTCACAGGTATAACAATGAGTAACAAAATTAAGAGGCTAATCAAAGGCAGATACGTCTATCAATTTGATAGTATAACAAATTTTAGCTGGTTTGTATTTTTTTCTAACAATAGGAATGGAAAGCCCGACTCGCACTTCACTGGTTTTTTAGTTTCTCAATTTCAACGAAGTCATTTGATATTCATATATTTTAATGCGACTACGAACATTTATTTGAAAAATAATTAAAACATTTATAACAGTAGGGAGACTACCGCATACTTGGAATGGTTACAAGCCAGTTGTTTAAGTATGTAGGCATCTCCGTTCACTTCGCTTACACTTTATGAGTATGCTAATTAAACGGGTACCTCGTCTTTATTTTACTCTTATCAAGCAACTAGAATGTCCTGAATGATCACGTCTAACAGTCAATTACGTATTTACAGTATCATCATGGGCGATACCTTCATAAAGCCTCTCTTAAAGATGGCCTCCTTCACGATGTTATGCACGATGCGCATACGCAGTTGCGAATGGATTTGCGTTCGTATTTCAAAAGAGCCCATTATTGAAAATGGCGTAATTAAATACATTTTAATGCTGATACAATAAACAAAATTGTGAAACAGCTCGTTTGTCAAGCATGTTATAACCGTATTATCTAAATTCAAATCGAATATTCGTACGCAATAGTAAATATGAATAAACTAAACACAAATACTTGGTCGAGAGCTATTATAATAAATTATGTTAAACAAAAACTGTTTCAGTGAGTGTTTGAGCGAATATTCGTCTCGATTCGTCTCGGCGCGGCGCCCTGCTGTGCCTATCGTGGGTATATCGCCATCATTGCGCCATTACTGTCTTCCTTCAGCTACTGTAGATCAAACTCGTGCGCAACCCGTCACATTCATACCTGTAACGGTCCCATGCAACTTTATACAATTTAAATAATGAGAGAACTGTTACCGTTACGTGTGTAAATTAACTCCTGCCCCTTTTGAGCGCATTGCGTGCTCACAAATATAGATACGATATATTAATAGTCACTTACATATATCTTAATAACGATTGCATCCGACGGACAAGTGCCCTACTTATGATTTTGCAATCTCCAAAAATGCGTGTCTTCTGGCTACGACAAACTACATTTCGCTCAAAATTACAACCGCTCCGGATGATTTATGGCCGTTTCATTTTAATATAAAGTGAAGTCATTACTGTGTCAAATCTTTAATATTAAAAATGCTTACAAGATAGCAATAAACGCTCATTATTATGAGTATATTTTAAGAGTTATTAATGAAGTCCCAATTAAGAAAATAAAAAGCAAATGTGTTAAACATCACAAAGTCATTCAATTAACATTTCGAACGAAAGTAAAACTCAATTATTAGACCTTAAAAAGTGAAATTTAAAAACATAGCTGTTTATAAAACATTTAAAAGAGTTTGATCATGTTCGTTTTATATTTTATGAGGCCACCGGTCATTATCGTATTTCTGTTTAGAGTAATAAAAGTTGTGATTGACAGTTGGAGGCCATCTATCATGGTAACAGCGTTTGAATCTCCTTCAATTGTTCAAGAAATTGGAACATGGTTTTCTGTCCATACCAATGGACCGCGTGATAATAGGATATTCAATTAAATTTGTAGAGTTTGTCATTGTGTCATTTAAACTAACCAATGGTTTGTAACATTTTGATTTGTTCAGCAAACTCCACAAAGGACTTCCTGCTCCAGGGAATCCACAAAGATATCTCGTTATTGTTAAAAGACATTTAGTATAACGAGATAATAGTCCCTTATAAAGTTTCGAACCATCATCCTATGTATTGAAGCACATGTTAAAACTCTAAACTGTTAAGAATATGACTTTTAACCTCAACATTCACACATTACCCCGGGTTATTAAACGGCCAGTGTTATTCTCATTCATTATTCAATTTAATCGTTTTTACCGCCATTTGATGATTTAGGTAACTGACATTAATTTTGTAGTGAGACATTGACACGAAATGTTAACTTTCGTCGTGCTGCAAATGTTTTGAAGAACGATCATACACGAAACACGGATTTGTTCACAAATTGATACACCGTTAACTTAATACGTTGTGTTCGGTTAAAAGGCGAGAAATTTGTAATTTTTTTTTGCTTCAAGTTACATACATCCATCATCTGTTGTTTTGGAGACCGTTAACGGCCCGTCAGTACTCCAGCCCGGAGGGAAAGGTCAAAGAATTAATAGATTTCATACTTCAGTATTCGGCCCTTGCGCCGTCCATATTTTTCACATATATTTTATTTAAGTAGGTGCTCGGTCACAGCCTGTAGCACGTTACGCGGTGGGTGGGAATTATCATAATCAATTTAGGTCGGACCATTGGAACACGTTTTCACAGGGAAATGTGAAGTTTTTAAACATCAGTGCTGTGAGTAAATATACTGTTGCTTCGAGTGGTGTGTATGGATTGTGGTAGTGTATAAAAGTTATTTTATGTAGTTTATGCTCAATAGCATATTTCCACGTCTATTTTTATTTATACATTAATTTAGGTAAGTAATAAACAATATCAAAATATTTTGTAGTTAGTGCCCCGTTAGTATTAGCAGTATAAACTGCTCCTGTATAATAATATATAGGTTTCTTGCCCTGAAGTTTCAGGCAAATTAATGAATAATTAAAATCACTAATCTACGTAAAGTCATAGGAATTCTACCATTAAACCCTGTTGGAGCTAAGAAAGGAACATAAAATAGTTGTTGCTCGTATTATGCACGCCCCTACGATGATTCGCGAGGCAATAAATTTAATGCAGTGGACAGCAAAATTGTTGTTTTGACCGCACGACTTTGCAATGCTTTTATAAAAACTGTATGCTTCCTTTTATTTAATAGCCTATTGACAGAAATCGTTTTGTATGTTGTCATCATTAAAGTTATGACGGGTTTTATGTAGTGTTAATTGTTGTGTACTTTTTACGCTTTGTAAGTTTCGCTCTCGCTGTCTTACGGTCACTGACAGTGTAATACCTCGTACTCGGCTGTGATGCAATAAATATCGTTATGTGGAGCGGCAGTCCCACTCTCGTGCCTTCTTTCCTAACACGGGCAACGCCGGGGCGAAATAAAGCGGACCCTGACGATCGACGGGATGTCGTCTTACCAAAACGGGACCCGCCACATTCAATATGGAGCTGACTCTTATATTTTTTAGCTCACTACTTTCTCAAGATTTGTACGTTGCAAAACATTATTCTATTGAAAACCAGACAGAAATAAATTTATGACTCAGATGTGATAACGCGGTGCACTTTCTAACTCGAGATTACATTTAAAGATAAGCACAAAAACTTATAAGCAGCGTTAATATTAATAGCCGTACATTCTGGACATTAAATGGGCAGTTATTTTAATGTTATATTTGTCGCATGAGGACATTTATTCTTTGGGGAAATTACTGAAATGCAACCTTATCTTTTCGGCATTCCGCAGCTCCTTTACGGTATGAACATTTGTCAGGTAGGGTCGCGACGAGCCGCCATAAAAGACAACCGGTAGAATGTTCGCAAGTCCCTGCGCCAGCCACCATGCGCACCGTGTACCAGCCGTTGTACTCAACAAACACATTTATTATTCCCAGATAGACATGATATTCCCTATCTTTATACACGAAGAATACAGAAACAAGTTTCGCGTCTTATTTTCATCTTTATTCTTAGCGTGGCGTCAGAGCATCCGTGTTCGTAATTTTACGTTTACTGAACAACCTTTGGCGGAGAATGGATCGTTTGTAACAATAACGAATGATTATGTGACCTCAGATTTGGTTATAAGAGTTTTGTATAACCTACTCTATAGACCCCAAATATAAATTGACGTGTAAGCAAATATCATAATGGTAGTAATTAATAATTGAAGTCCATCAAAATAATTTCCATAAAGTCTAACGGCTACATTAAATTTTATGACAATCAAATAGATACTTTAAACACGTAAGATTAAAACTGCAAATGTCTCGGGCTAGTTTCAAATATAGTCTCAATTTGATTAATTATTATTCATCAATGAATTATGTTATACAAAACCATACATTCATTGCCAAATTCCAGTTCAGATAAAAGATGCGACGCGCAGTCTGACGTACACCATCGAAAATGTGTGAGTATTTATAAACGCCAGTAATGTTGAATGAAATGACGATGTTGGACATAAAATTAGCTGTAGTCTTCATTCATTTTAAAACTTGGTAGATTTAAACTGTCTTTTTTAACAGTTTATTTTATTCATATTCTTGAATACGTTTTGCTAGTACCTACATGTTGGGATGGAAGTCTTTTTTGTTTTAATATTACTGTTTCAGCACGGGCAGAGGCTTCCCTTCGAATTTTCCCCTCTGTCTGGTCTGTAGCTTCTTCTTTCCATTCTCTGTAGTAAGCTTCCAGTTCATGGCGCCATTTCATTTAAGATCGTCCTCCTTATGTTAGATGGAGTCCACTGCGTACATACTTTGTCCCAGGAGTTATCAGGTAAGTTAGAATCGTGGCCGGTAGAATCCAATTTAAACAGGCAGCTTTCAGGTAGCGTCAGCCATTTGAGATCATGAGTGCAGAATAGTGTTCCACAACCAATCCGTCAGTTTAAAACTTCTAACATACTGCGCTCCATGGCTCGCAAGCAAACTCCGAACACAGATTTTGTTACGACGTACTATAGAATGGGAAGAATACGTACGTCCATAAGATTCTTTCAGTGAGATATTTTCAATATTGCTATTGTAAGTAAATGCTTTATGGCACAAACTGACTATTGTTCAAGCTTCAGAATAAATTTTTCGCCTCGGAAAGACACTGAACATTTCCTTTGATTTTGAGCGTACAGTTTAAAGTATTCTCAAACATTGAAATCATTTGTATCTACCACTCGCTTGTCCTTGCATTCAAGTCATTTTTAGTTTAGCGTTTAGTGCAAGTTTAGTTTGTCGTTTAGCCTAAAATTTAGGATATTACAAGTACGCCGAATGTCCTACCACGACTTCTAAGAAATTAGCTTTACTTTTGGATAGTAAACACTTTAGTGATTCCGGTCTATGCCGTATAATACGCCATCACGCTTCCACACCTGTTTAAATTGTGGTGAAAGACCTGTCCTTTACTCCATCTCTCAATTATGTCGTAGCGTAGCGCTTCGTGCTAGCTCATGTGACGCATAGCCCCGCATAGGTGAATAACACCAGCTTAACTGCCGACCATTCGACGTTGAGTGATATATAATGTTTAACGAGACTGTCGGTCAAGGCCAACGAGCTTACGCTTTTTTAATTGTTTAAATAATGTACAGCCGCTGACAAATAGATTTACAGATATTGAATGTTCTTTTTACGCAAACTGGTCCCTCAAAGAAGGTATTTATAATACCCAGTCAGGGCAGATATAAGTAGGTATTTTTTATTTATGTACCTGCATACAACACACAACGATTAAAACACAAATATTTAAATAAAAAGGTAAGGTTAACAGGCCGATTTAGGGACAGAATATATAATAATCCTCTAATCCTTTTACACTTCCTACCTAATTAGTAAAAATAGTGTTGCTCCATTAGTGTAGCGTTTATTTATTTCATAAGATTTACGAACCTAATGTTCGTTGGCGACTGTACTGTTTTAATAACAGGTATTTGAGCATTTTCTGTCTAAGATCATAATCACGGGTAAATCATGTTGCACGCTGATGAACATGACTAATGGTTACGTCGACATGGAAACTGGTCGGGAATTTTCAAAATAAATGAGTTTTAAGTCAAAGTGTATTTCAAGCTTCAGCATAGAATTATCTTCTAATTTATCCGCGTAATATTATCTTGGTATTTCTTGTCAGTTATAAAGAGCGGATTTGTGCGCAAGATGGAGTCAAATATAAAGAAGTATGGTAGTAATGGTAGAGTTTTCCTAGTGCCATTTTGAACTTGAGTAAGTGAAATGTTTTAAACTCATGCATTTCTTCTGCTCGGTAAGTACTTACTTTTCACCAGGATCACTAGGTATTTCTTTTTCATTAGGACTTAAAAATATAAACGTTTTATAGTGGATTAAAACTAGCTTTTTAGTGATTGGAATACCTTCACCTAAAAGTATCATGCGAAAATAGGGTTCCATAGGAACAGGCCACGGAGCCTATCAATATTATGGCCATGTCAATAACGATTCACGCGGCCATGATATTGACAGGCTTTGTTGCTTGATAGGCGCAACCTCGATTTTTTATTATGGCGGCAGTAGACATATGAAAATTCAAATTTTCTAGCAATTAAGGTGCACGAGATACGGCCTGGTGACATATGAGCAGACTGACAGCGGAGCCATAGTACCATTCGGGTATGGACCATACAAAGAAAGAGAATATTGAATACAAATAAATACAAACATGCATTAACCAAAAGTCTCTTTAAACACTCAACACAGTCAACATTTACACGATTAAACAATCAATAAGTACAACGTGTTCACATCTGTTTCCTTTCAAATTTCGTAAGTTGTGACGTAACGGGGAATTCCTTGAGTGTGTGACGTAGGCCGACGTCGCGACGATGTCCGGCACTCGGTCCTGCGCCCGCGCAGCCTGTCCTGCAAATGTCAAGAGTGCTGTTACGTAAGCGGCCCAGTTACCGAGCCGACCTTTGGAAATTGACTCGTGTTTTAAGGAAATCTTGACACCCGTTATAGTTTCGACTGTATTGGAAGGCAAAGTTCACAATTGTTCTCGGAATTTCATTGAACGTAACAATGCAATCGAGAAAGGTTTCACGTAACAAGTAATTGAATTTACATCAAAACTGTATTCTCCAACGACTGCTACATTACCATTTTTTTCCTTAAGCATGATTTTCTTCGATGTGTAGATACCTATATCTTATACAAAATCCTATGAAGGAGGTTGAATTAGTTTTGTATGAAGTCTAAGCGAAAGCTTCACCGAAAGCCGTAAAGAGCTAACATCAAAGGAGTTATGAATAAATACACGCGTTCCGACTCTCATTAAGTAAACACTTGTTAATAAATAACTAGTCGAAAAAGCAATTATTAAATAGTTTCACCAATACGACTACTTTCGCAGAACGACAATCTCGATAGTCGAATTGCATATTCTATCCTTCCTAAACCAATCAATATTTAAACATTCGATATGAATAAATTAAACATGACGTTTTAATAAAACAAATCTAGTGATAGTAAACACATGAAGCCGGGGCGTGTCTAATGTTTACATAAAATAAATTAGAACGAAACCGGTTTATTATTAATTGGAGCATAAGAACATTACCGTGTGTGAGTCTAATTTGTGGTACTTACGTAATATACGAGTGTGTAACATGACACCGTCTCCTAACGTACGGTGCCGACGTATCAATGTACATGTTCACACTTTTGCAACAAGCGTTACGGCCTTCTTAATTGACAGACAGAAAAACGTGAAGTGACGAGCGTCAAAGAAACATTTTGTTATACAACTTGCAAGTAATAAGGAAATGGAAAAGTTTTCGCGGTGTGAAAATCTTGTAAAAGAACGGAGATGTAAAAAGCTCGCACATAGCTTCGACGTAATCATTGCTAGTACTTGTACTCGTTCAAAAAACTTGACAACCTAGGCAGAAAGGTCCTTCAGAAACTTAAGTGGGATGGACATGTACACACGTACGTAAAATATTGAATATTAATTACAGATAAAACAAATGACTGTATGTTATATTGTAAGTTAATAAATATATTATTAAACCGTATTCTTTACGGTACTCAATGATTAAAAGTAAGGCAAATCAGTGAAACCTTGAAGAAAAATAAGTTCCGTATTTTGTTGTTATTATTACAAACTCTATCTACCAATCATAATAATTAATATGATTACGGAAGTTCATTTTAAAGCCTTTTTGATATATTTACTTTAATGAATTTACACGTGTTTTCAGGCGATGGCCAAGTCTCGATATACATATTTATATAAAACATTCAAGATTTTAACATTGATATACGTCACTATAAGATGCTGTTAATTATTACGTAACAACTTAATCGAGTACGGAGATTCCAGACACAATAAAATTGATTTTCAATTGTTATGGACCACGATCATGTTCTTAGAGACTGGACGTATTAAGACAGAAATTCACTTAAGTAGAGACTGAATAAATTAATAACCGACTTGGTATTACATGGATCTCACAACTTTTTACCGCAGAACAACTGAGTTGCGAGACTTGTTTTTTTTTACAAGTTTTGTTTTTGATGGGATTAATATATTTACTTTAACTACATTTACTTAACTCACGATTAACTCAGCTTGTTCATCTCCTATCCCAAATAATTAATTACAATACTAAATACAGAAAAAATCGGCTTACAGATTCAGAACGAAATTAGCTGAAGAAGCTCTTTAAAAATATAACATTAAAGCAGATCGTACAAATATAGCTTTTATAAACACACATTTATTTAAACGTGAACAAATACGTTAACAACACAATGTTTCACAAACAATTACCAAACATGAAAGTATTCTAAGATTCATATCTTTGCATTCATAAAGAACAAAAGCTATCCCGATACAAAGCAAATCATAAACTTTAATAGTCCTATCCCATAGCTAAGCAGTGAAACTAATAACCAATCTATTTTTATCCTAGAAACACTGCCGTTGATGTCTACAGAATATATTATTATCACTTGTTACTATTTGTTTCTGTAAATTTTCTCATTTCGAAAGCTCTAGAAGGTAAAAAAATAGACTCCAATGTCTGTCATCATCCAGCACTTTCTGAATGCTTTAGCTGTAGACAAGAAAGGCGAGTAACTCCAGAGCAGAATTAAAACCTCCTTTCAAAATTGGTTGGAAACTGCAAAACATGTGCAACTGCAATATTTAATAGAAACGAATGAGATAATTTTATTACATATGGAAATTGAACTAATAAGGCTGTATTTTTAATTTAATGAAAACTTACCCTTTCCCTTTTCTGGACATTGAACTGGTGACCTCGAGTCGTGCCGCGTATCACCACAGACCCATAAGTCAGTAAGCAACATCAAAACTCTTAATCAATGTCAAAGAGCGAAAGTGATTTTAAATATTTTGTTTACATTCTTCAATTCTTGGTGTCGAAATATTTGAGTGGAAATTACCAGTATGGAAATAAATGAGAATGAAACAATAAATCACTCGAAGTTAAATGAAAAGTAGACGATTTTTATATTTTTCGAAAGGCTGCACGTAAAATGCCTGTCATTAACTAATCCGAAACATAAAGCACAGAAATTTGAAGGAATAATATTGTTTTAAGAACCAAAACGATTTCAAATAAAAACTATGCAGACAAACTTGATGATTTTTTATGAGACACAATCAGTTTATCCATCCTGAATATCTGAGATAACAAACATAGATAATACACAAAAACCAAAACAGAAAATAGATGAATTGAGAACCTTGTTCTTTTCGAGGTCGGTGGACAATAATAATCACAACAATGCGATGTAAAAAAGCATTTTTTCTTTATTTTAAAATATAAGATAGCTAACCAAGACGTGCAAGTTTGTAAGCGTTTTAAATAATTACCGACACAGATACAAGCGCAGATTTCAATAAATAGGTAAGTATTCCGGAGCATGCCGCAAGCGAGAAACAGATAAAATCGCAACAGTTTTTATCATTAGACGTAGAAAATATAGAGATTTCTACAAAACGAGCCAATGGCGCCAATATTCTATCAGTAAATAGGGGTGGTCGGCGGCGCAAACTGCACTAAATCACGCGCTAATAACTACCAAGAATGATACGATCTTAGCTTTCAATAACTTACCCAATTGTGCCGATACCTTTCATAGAAAGCACGCCGTGAAGTTCTGTACCGGTTTCCCTACACAATTACTAACAACAATGATATTTCCATTAACTAATATACCAAATACAAACTATCTTAATCGCGATTCCTTTTAGAGATTAAATAAAGATGTGTAGAAATTTTGTTCTCTAACGTTTTTTTTTAACTATCTCTTTATAGAGTGTGTGTACTTGTGGTTTCGCTAAACATTTATCAAATCAGCTTTTTTTAAACGAAAGCGTGGATTCTTGAGGTTAGTTTATGTAGTTGCATACCGTATTCAGCTATCGCACAATTTATTACATGAACATCTGCATGCCTGCATATTTTATCGGTGTGACTGCTTAGGCGCCAGCGTAAACTTTGTATGCAAAGACACTTAGCTACAAAATAAAAAGTATTTTACGATATTATAATAACATGGTATGCGGTTGTATGCACGGATTTGTATGTACTAGGGCGCAAGTTCTTCTTTAGCACAATCAAGCACAGGTATGACTTTTTTAAAGTTACAATAATTACCTTAATACTTTAAAATACCAGTGACTAAGTGGTGAAGGGGAACATATTAATGAACCTGGATTCCAAACATTGGAGTCTGCAATGACCGATTCGCAGCATAAGCCTCGCCTACATCCCTTCCCTATGAGAAGACGATAAGGTCGGTGCTCAAAAGTAAAATATTTAGGCTGGTGTTATTCATAATAAATATATTATAGCAAATATTCTTGGAATAGCTTAGTTTAATAGTAGCAACTCTATTAAACAATCAAAATAACAAACAAGATTTCCAAATAAAAAACAATCGATTAATTTCGCAACAAACATTGTAATTAAAAAGGCAAATATTTAAAACACGTAATAAAATATATAACCAACATAATATGTGTATTTAAAACTAATAAAACTCTTGAAACTGTTAAAAAAAGCTATATCAACATCGCAGTATTTAATATTCAAGGAAATCAATTAACTATATAATATTTTAATAGTCTATCAAAGTGAAATTCTACGTCACTGAGAATTTATGTTGAAAGCTAAATGAGTTAAATAACGTGCGCCTGTAATAACCCTGTAATTAACCATAAACACCCAATTAGTCCGATGTGGGTATACTAAGCTTATCCTGATAACGGGAAAGTTTGTATTTAATGAACTTGAGTACTAGGTAATATTTTTCAGGGTTCCAGCTCCTAGTGCCGGCGGAAGGGCCACTGACACCCCGGGCGAAAATATTGTGGCGCCCACTTGAGGGAAGCAAAAATCTCTTTAAAAAATATGCATATGCACAGAGCGTAGAGCACAGTTCTGAAGGTTTGCACCAGGAGAGGCAAGAGACTAAAACTTCAGACCTTGGCGCCCCCCAGAATTTGTCGCCCTGGGCCATCGCCCCATCACCCCCCCCCCCCCCCCCCCCCTAACGCCGGCAGTGCCAACTCCATTACTAAGGTTGTCTGTTAGTACGTCTAACGTCAGTCACCAGGTTAAATCTTAAGAATCGTTTTAGTTAGCCAGTTAAAAGTTTTAGTGGTAACTCCGTTTCTGCTAAGACAAAAAATAATGAAAATGGACACCGAGTTTGGCAGCGCTAGGGACGATCGTATTTTTTTTTTCGTAATCTGTTTTGGGGACAGGCCTAATGGTACTTGATCGGTATTTGTAATATAGGTTTGCTTTTAAGAAACTTTTTATCTTCACCAGGTAATTCAGCCTGTTTCGCCGTATAACTGATGATTCAACCGTGTAAATTTTATTTAACAATATGGTAATCTGAAGAATATAACAGACATACTATGAGATCATAATATCTTAAATCTATGTCATGGATTTAGCTACTAAATAACTACAAAATTATAAGCGTGAATAAAAACATTACGAGAGCAATGCCTAACTTGTAGCTGCTGTTCGATTACGGTCGAGGTTAAAATCCATCAAATTGTTTACAGAACAAAAACATTCAGCGATGATACAATGTAGAAAAATCTTTTTTTTTTCTTAAAAATACAGGATCGATAGGTAAATTATTTATAATCAGCAAATTCATACAACATTTAAATTAAACATTTCGAAAATTCTTGATGTTATAACTAACTAGACAGGTATGTTGTGACACCTGTTTTTATAAATTCATACTTTTCACCCATCATGCTGTGACATTTATGGTCACGTGACACTTTTTATTTTATTCAAAGTTATAAACTTGCGATTATTCCGAATATAAAAAAATAACCTCTGAACTTACAAGCAAAAGCACTATGCATAGATATCGTTATTAAGCATAGTTGTTGATAACACATCCACATATTGAAGATAGCCATAAAATAATTCATTCGAATGGTAGATGTTTGTTTAGAGAAATACTGCCTTTGTGGGTCCGACTCAAATTTGAATAAATAATAAAACGCAGATCAAAGGCCCGACCGACTCAATAAAACAAGAAAATACAAAGAGATTTAATATTCGAAAAAAAATATGCACCAAAATAATCCAGTATTAAAAAATAACGCAACGATTAAACATGACCAGTATTTATCCTACGTCGTTGCAATAATTAAATTCAACCCTAAAGGACACTGTCACAAGTACAGGATTTGTGTAGAACTTGGAAACTAATGAGCCCTATAAATAGGATAGAAAATGTAGGCGTTCAACAAGACCTTAACCGTGAGCTGAATAGATAAATACGAGTTAACACGGACATGTGGACGTAACACATTACGTTGATGCGTTTAGCTGCACTTTCCAAATCGTTTATTAAAACGTAGCTTTATAAATGATGGTCGGGAATGAGCGGCGTGCTCACGCGCATCACATGTCACGGGGCAAACGATAAATCTTCTTTTGTTTAGTACGAGTAATGTGTTATGAGAAACAGCGGCGTTGAGTCACGCCGGGCTTGGGGTCATCTAGGAGGCGCCTGCGATGACGTTCAGAACAAATTAGGAAGGGCAGCTGAGGCTGTTATTTACTACTCGTCGATCTTAGGTTTAAATGCTTTGCGAAAGAAACAAAGAACGTGGAATATGGGATTACATTCGCTCCCACGGTGTCTAGCAACTCTTCAGAAGAACAGTTTAAAATATTTGAAGATAAATTGCAAAACCTGCAATGATAAAGGTGTGGTAGCGAATGTCGGTAAAAAAAACACCTTAACATTTATAGCTACAAAACGACCTTTAATAAAACAAACCTGCAGATTACACAATTTACACAAAGGACTGATAAGAGTGTTCAAACAATACAATGGGCAATCTTTATCAATGTTTGCTGGCCGTCACGATTCGCCCGCGAAGCCAAATCCGCCCATTTCACAACTCAATGATTAAATAATTTATAATTGAAGCCATTAGGAAGTAAAGGCCAAATTAACCGGACTCACCGGTGGCTTATATAAACCCGTTAAAGGAGTCGAAGAATACAAGCTTTATATTTAGACTCCATACAATTTAAACCTCATCAGATAACCAGCCGATAAACTTTTTTTGCCAATAACTTAAAGGGTGGATGAAATTTCTAGTAGGTTTCTTATAGGCTAGGTATCAGTTAAAAGATTACACGAGCAGATAAAGCCGCCTATTCAATTTCATTGTAATAGTGTTTATTTATTGGTCAACCAAAAAGAGAGCATGATATACCCCGCATGGGTTGATAAATTCTACAAATAGTATAATAATGGAGAGTTGATCATGAATCTTAAGGGAGATGAATACTTAAAAGATAATCTTATCCGACAAATTGTCTCTCAAATTGAATCCTATTAAAAACTTGTTTCGCGCTTGGTATAACTGGGACAAAAAAAACATTTTAACCATCTGACAGTAAGCGATGAAAATACATTTAGCACTTAGTAATACAATGGGCAAATGTCATCGCAGTCCAATCGTGAATGTGAAGTTTGAGGATACAGGAAACTTCGGCAATAACATGAATCATAAGATAGATAGAAATGTTGCTTTGGGAACTTAATGTTTGCTTTCTTTTGTATTTCTGTTTAATGTCTATCGTGAGATATCAACTCTTATCCTTTCGTAAACGAATACGGTCTACGGAACCACGAACTTTTAAAGTATGATTTTCCCAGTAGTGGTAGCGAGGTTGCACACTTCACGGCAATGAGTGGTGTTTCGCTTCCAGAACTGAAATAATTCTTACTATAAAAGTTCGGTCCTCGGTCGTAGGAATATTTGAACAAACACAGATTGCAGTTCAATCAAATGTCCCGTCGACGGTGTGTACCTATATCAAAACTTTGCTTTTAATGAATCAATCAAACCTCAGTCTTATCTCTTTATAAAAGTTTCCTAATTTTTTTATAGTAATAAATATTTTTTATTATTTATATTGCGCACTACTTGCCTATACGTTGTCACCACCCAGTAACCACCCGCATAACGCGCTGATGTGTAACACAGTAACCGTAACCTTTTGTAACCAGCCCATAAATCAATGAGCATTTTTATTATGTCCCCTGATTATTGAAGCACACTGACTTAATATCCTCGCTGGCTTCTTAGTCTTGTGAGGTAATGGTTGCCTCACAAGATTGGGGTAATAATAAAATTTATTTAAATTTTATATGCATATTTAGTGAATGTCCTGAATAACTATTCAATATGTTCACGCAGATCGATTTAGTAACACGCTTTATTGGTGATTTTACAAGCTTTTTATATTTTCACTGACTTTTATGATCAACACGCCTACCACCATCTTTTAAAGTGATATTATTGCAGTTTGAAGTTGTAGAAAAGAGACGCCGGTCTACTCTGTGTATGCGTTGTCACGCACAATTGATATTGTTACTGAAAAAGGTCGCAGTTAACCCACAGGTAGCGTAGGTTGTGTTGAATTTAGGTTATTCGGCTTGGGTTCTGTTAGTGCCTATAGCACTTTAACAACTCTTATTTATCTTTTTATTGCTTTTTTGAAGCACTTTGAGCGGTAAAGAAATTGATACTTTGAAGCAAAACTGTATCAATACATTTTATCTTACTACAAATATGTGAGAGTATAATTACCATATAAATTATTCTAAGATATTTTTAAGAGATATTAAGTGAAAGAGTCGGAAGCAGTTAGCTGGTTATAAACAGGCACTAATTAAAGCGTCCACAGCCGGCCGGCTATTTGTAGGTGCATTTAGCCAATCATCCGCCAATAGGCTGTGGGTGCACATTCGCAATTATGATCACATAAAAACGCGCCCATAAAAAAGACAATGTACATGAAAATTTCTCCACTTATATATACCAATAAAATAAGTTGTTAGTCTTATGCACTCTGGCTCAGTTATGGCAAACTGTGCGTGCCAATAACGTAACTAATATTATATTTTTAGTGTTGCGTGTTCTCTAATAGACTAGCAACTAGCTTATTACGTCTGGTTTCTGTAATAACCGAGTCCAGCTACTTTTATTTGCAGTTACCTCACAACATAAGATAATAATATGAAGAGTACCTTCCTAATGATAAATTATTTATTTATAGAAAATCGTGTAGCGCTGGTTTTGGCCTATAGAAAAGTCAGGGGTTAAGCGCGAACATTTATCACAAAGACAATCAGCAGGTAAACAAATTGTTAACATGATAAATTCACTATACAAAACTCTAAAACAAAATGTAATCGTAACCTCAGTACAAAGAAAAAGTCGTGAACTATCATTTGTATCTTTGACAAATAACTTAACACAAATATATGCATGCTATCTCGTAGTTACAACCACGCATTCTATCAATAATTCCAATATTTAAAGTACCAAATATCTTTTATGAAATTTTAGGAAACGACGCAGTTTCTCTTTAACGATACGAAATTGTGTCCGTAAAATTTACACACTCGTTCCATATTCATTATGTCGCATTAGATAATTACGTAGAAAGTTTATGGAAGCGCCTGTTCAGCTTACAGTAATTAGCCAAGCAGATGAGTACTACTCTCTCGGCCTATGTGCACTTATATAAATAATCATTAGAAAGTTGTTACCGGCTTGTGCAATACCGCCCTTAGACCGCCACGAATCCTGCGCCCCTTCATTAACAGACTTTCACCAAGGAAATGCAATTTTCTAGAAAACGGTAGCGCGAAGACCATTGCAGTTTCTGTTCTTACCCGTCCGTGAGTCGCCGCAGGCTCTGTTACAGCATAATGCGACTTAACTAGGCTTTGAGAAACGACCCACTTCGGTGGGAATGTAAATCGCACTCTTCATTCCCATGCGACCGCTGGAACGTCAAAAATTTGCAGTTCTCGCATTCCTTCGTCAATATTAACATAATATCGGGCCGCATAATCTGCATGCATGCCGACGTATCAATTTGCATAATAAACAGTACCATAGAAGATGTTCAGATATCCCGCATTCCACACCCGATTAGTCCTTCACCTTTCGCCAAAGGAAAGGAACACGAGCCCTGGCGTCAAACAATAGACTGTCTTGCCTGTTGGCTGTCTACTTGCAAAACTTTCCGCGATACGGAGCTCACGTTGTGACACTGCTTTTTGTGATTTCTTATCTGGAATACTCATGAAATATTGCTCACGGACTAGTTCCACGTCAGTTTCGCCACGCGTTGCATCCTCAAAGGTTATCATGTATGTTAATGGGATGATCTATTTTAACATGACATATTTTAGCACTATCATACGTGAAATGTGAGTCAAGTCGATATTTCCGACGGCTACTGCTTACAATTCACGGAACACAATGGAGTGTTGGAGTCAAGGAAACTTAACTAACATATTTGTCTCGGTGTAGATCAGCGGTGATCCGTTTATAATGGCTCCAGTCAACGCCTCGCATGGCTGTATAATTATATAAAAACGACGAGGGATTAAACTCCAAGCGAGACGTGCGGCGTAGGCCGACCACGCGCGCTTATGCATACTTAAAAAAAATCTCGGTATACACTAGCGGTACATTGTAAGTGCTTACTTAAAATTGTGCATCAATTTTTAATTACCAAGTGCAGCCATTAGCAATAAACTAAAGCCTATGCAGAGTGTACAGTTATCTGAGAGAAAAATAATATGTAGCGTTTTGGCACTTTTAAACGCAATCGTTGTGCACCACTCCTTACATCGATAAGTAAAGAGATATTAACACATGAGTATAATGTATGCAAATCTTAATCTACCTTTTGTAAAACATTTATAATATTTTAATCTAATATTACAACAACAGCTTTCTTTTATCAACTTTCATTCGCACTATTAAAGCTTTCCGAGAATGATTTAGTTGTGTGAGAGACGACCGTGGGCCGTAACTATTGAGTAATCTATTATTTCTAAACCAATAAATAATAAAATTGCGAATAGCAATATTTGTTTGTTATAACACTGAGCGAAATCTTTAATTGCTTTTCGTTAAGTTTGTTTATGTAATCGATTTAGATGCGATAAATTATCCGTTCACTGCAAATTAGTTTTTACAAACATTAACATTAAAAAATATCGATCATTTGACGTCATTTATATTTATGTTGCTACACCTATACAGGTTTTTATTTACAAATCTGTTTCTTTTAATTAATTTCCTCGTAATTAACAGTTTCTAATTAATGAGAAGTCAGATATCAAACTGGATATTTTGAAAGCGTGAGTTCGGGATTATATAGTATTTCCTTGACAATTATTCGTTTTAAATATATTACATTATATAATAGGATCTAATTTTGTAAATTAGGTCATGGCATATCTCCATAGAAATGAACAACGGCTTTAATCACACTATTATAATAAATAAACACACTTTACCGTTCACAAACACGAATAGATTTATTTTAATTATAGTAATACGTTTTGAGTACCTTCACAAAAACAAATGAACAAAGACTCAGTTTCAGTAACATTATTTCCTTATGTTTATGTAAAATACGATAAACATTCAAAATTGCTAATATTGAGCATGCATCGATTCTTTTTCTATTTTCTTTATCTGTAACCAGTATTAGCCAACTAGAAACGCAATGTACAAATTTATTGTGGTTCATGGCTTACAACGTCAATGCCAAAGCTTTTTAACGAGAATCCTTGATGCGGTACAAAATGTCAATTAGGCAGCTCTGGTGCATTTAGAAATAAAACAATTCTACGCACTTATTAAGCAACGGCACCGCTTAAATTAATGATGATGAGATTTATTCTTAAAAACGGTTCTAGCATGGCCTAATCCTCATCATTCATTTTTTCTCTATACTTACATAAATATAACCTTTGCATGAATGGAATACTAAATCAAAGCAGACCTTTTGTGAGCCTTAAATTTTATGATTTTATATCTTTAATAATCTATGTACGCAAGTCACAAAGCATTACAAAATAGGATGAACAAGGGTGTTGCTTTTTACTTAAGGAATCTCTACTGGCAGATCCGTAATTAGAGAAGTGGTTGATATTAGCAGTCAACAGTGCAATTCCATAAAGTTAGTATGTAAACAGAATCAAAGATTTAATGGCATATAATGAATTAAAAACTAAAATCAAAATATATATATTCGTTTTTTTTTTCTTTCTAAACCCCAGTAGTCGACTACGTAAAACTGTTCAGTTGTAAGACCTGACTTTCGCCGCATCTTTCGGTCTTTCGTTCACAACGGCAAAAGCTTTCATACAGGAGAGATTCGAAGACCTAAGTAGTTGGGATCGGTCAGCAACCTATGAGCCCAGCGTGCCCTTTACGTCATCACCTAGACAGCGGGATGGGAGTGTCGAGGTTCACCTCTCTCCCCCAGCGGGGAGTCATCAAACAAAACTTAGTGAAATCAATAACGTAATGAGTAAATTGCGCAACAATCTCTATTCATCGACAGGCAGCCATTCCGAAGATAGAATGATCTACGAAAATACGAACTGATTAAGCAAATGAAAATGGTAACAGGATTTCTTCTGAGTTATCTTCTTTAACACTCTTTGTGAAGCGACTCTACAATTTAATACGTGTTTAATTTTTAGGGTACTCAAAAGGTAAACGGAACTGTCTGCCCGTTCGTTTGTCCGTCATCAGGTTGTACCACATAAACTGTTATAGCTAGATCGCGTTATTTGTACAGATTTATGTATCACTTGCCGATGTTCCGATGCCAATAAGATAACAAATACTAAAAATAAAGATCAAGGTTAAGCAATGACTGCTGCGGTCATCAATTTTTCTCATGAGTGGCAATCACATTTTAGGGTATCCACAAATTTATTTGTCGCCCAACCAATTTGTGACGCTATTCTATTTGTCAAGTATCTTTTCAATAAACGAAATGTTTAGTATATTGTAATTAATTAAACATTGATCAAATCAATAATAATTTTGCTAAGTCCCCAGTTTATGTTTACTACTCACACAATACGTTAATTAAAATAAATATCAATCAAAGTACCACATCCAGTGACATCTAACATCAGTGATATTTATCGCGAAGTTCTACGGACACCACGAAGACAATACAGATAATAAACTCAAGGTTAGAACAAGAAAATATTAATAACATTAATAGTTAAACAAATTGCAAAGCCGCGTCTTACAATGCGTTGTCGCAACGCTCATTTATGGTTGTATGGCTTTCATACACAGGTGTAACGTGTAATTTAATACATAATATCATACATGTAGTACACGATCTATTCACCTTGACTTCGGGTACTACGATTGCGCAGAAGTACCTTCAGACGATTTTGTTTGCAAAACAAATTGACTTTATAGACGTGGACCATTATTGCTTTACGATGCAACCTTTTAATCGCCTATTAGTGCTTTATGCGCATGACATTATAACGCAACCCGTGATATGGAAATCTAAGAATAGGTGCAGGTGTGTGTGTAAGTACCGCAATATTTCCAACTTTTCGCCACACAAAGTATAATCAGTGTCAAATTTGATGACCACCTGAGTAGAAGAGATTAAATTATGCAATTCATTAGAAAACATATTCAATAAGCGATCGTTTCATAAAACGCCTGTCGTTCAAGTCCGTTTACCAACTTAATACAATGCAATTTTTAAAAGCGGTGCTTAAATAAATACACTTACTTTGTGGATCATAAAGTTGGCTTTACGTTACACATACCATAGTCAGGCATGTACTTGTCGATCCAAAATCCATTTTACGATCGCATAATCATAAAACCAATTCAAATTCCCAAGTTCGGTAAACGATCTTAAAATTACGATACATACTTACAATAAAGAGGATTCTTAATAACGGAAGTTAAACAGAGCGGCGGGAAAAATGACACCGATCTTTTTTTATCGAATAGTTTACACGGCAGGAAACATGGGTTGATGCGTATCGGGTGACCGAACTATCCCGGATGGCTATCGCGGGATCTCATCCCGGAGTTACGAGACGTCCCGTGCTTCCTTTATCGGACTTCATATCGACTAGTAAAACTACATTTAGACGGCGCGCCCTAGCGGAGCGGGCTAGCGAGATCCTTTCGTGCTGTGAACGCATGTCTTGCTTTCGCTGAAAGCGGCCTTTCAGCAAAATTTACCCTATAATTTTCGGTTAAAATAAAAATGTATTTTGAAGTTTATTATTATGAATTTGTCATAAATCATCATATCTTCCAGACTTCTGATGTCTGGTGTAAGTAAAATTAAATAACGCATTAAATATCCGGCTTTAAGTAATACGCTGAGAACCCAAATTAATTACCGGGTCGTAAATCACTTTCTGTGATAGTAATCTTTTGGTATGACAACATATAACTTAGTATTATACAAACCAACAAAATCATGTAAATACCTTAATCCGGCCTATGACATTTTCAAAAAAGATATCGACGTTTAAAACTGAATATAATGACTGGTTGCTACTTTTAATCATATTTCATTGATAGCTCGAAAAAAGTAATTAAAAATATCGTATCAACTGACAAGTTCCGCTTTTAAATTATAATGAGAATGTCACGTATGTGTATAATCCTTTCTTACAATGTATACTTCCTTTAATCCGCGGCGATCAGTTTTTATTTTCTCATTAACATCAAACTTAAATACCTTCTTTTTGCACGTTCTATTTGTGGGACCGAGCTCCGATATTTGATTAACATCTTAATTACAGCAGCTTGTTTACTTAGTACCTAATCTAATAAATCATGTTGTAATTAAGCAGCCATCAAGTTGATATCTTTATTATATCAATTCTAAACTTAATATAACACAAAATCGTTTATAAGCATTTAAGTAACATACAGTATTGGTTCGCGGAATTTTAATCGATTACCGTTCAATTTGGCTACGAACTTAGAGTGATGTGGGTGGTACAAATAGTATTATATCACGTCTATAGTTATTAAGTTATTACTAGAGAAACATGATCCGATTGGATAACAACCTGGCTTGGCCAATTATGTCCACAAATCAAGTTAGAAAAAACTTTTGCGAAGATTTTTTGCCTACAACTTATATGGAAGCATGTAGGCTGTCGTCTGTTTACATTTGAAATTTTTTTTAACTTGTCGATGTACAAGTTGTCCGTGTAACTTAAAAGTCTAAAAAAAGGACAAAGGTCTTTTCTTTAACAAGGAATAGATGAGTGATGGTTATGCGTTTTAAAAGTCACCTAAAGTAGGAACCATGAGTATTTGACCATTTTCATTTACATTTTTTTTGATAGTAACTATCATGCGAATGATTCATTATTACATGACGCAACCGTTTACTCACGCGTATTTATCGGTATTGCCCGACTAGTTTCGAACCCAACCGGAGTCTTTAACCATGAGCTGACACGGCGGAGTTGAGAGTCGACCGAGACTAGCCGGGCAATCAATAAGCAATAATCTATAATATCAGGGCAATAAGCCGTTTCATCAATTAATATTTTTTATTTACTTCTCATTTTTTGTCGTTTGTTGTGAGAAATGCGGTGATATAATCATATAGTTACGCTTTGAGTACTATTGTTTACAAATAACCCCTACGTGTTTACCATTCATCTTCAAAGGGACATAGCACTCATTCAAATTCGTTTTGATTTAACAACAAGTAATACTCGGTCTATGTACAAACACTCTCAAATACAAACGTAAACACAAACATGAGAATGTCAGTCGTTGTATGGAGTTCGTGTAAACATCGTGTTCGTGTTCCGCCGTTACATCTAATTTCTATGATCAATCTCAGTAAAATCACTCAGACTCGAATCAGTAGAGTACGAAATTGCTGTTATTTTCACCCGCCATATAGTAACCGTCAATTCTTATTATAAAATGTGTTGAACAACATTCCAGCACCTTGTAATGAGCGGATGTCGGGAATCGATTGCAAAATTGTGGGTATATTTTATAATTTAATCATTATTATGAAACAATTTTTTACTCTATAACTCAAATGTCAAGGTTCAATTTCTATTGATGATGGTAATACTTTATTGCACATAGAAGAAACGGTGAGGGACAAAGTTGCTTTGAAAGTGGCTTTTATAAAGCTGGGAATAGGTGCTGCATTTACATCGTGTACAAGGGAGACTTACAATAAATATGGGTAATAGAAGCCGGCGCCAGTCGTTTTGAGCGTGTGCGTGATAACATCGCAGCTCTGGGCGTCAACACTAGCATGCTGTTTAAAATTCACTAATTTGTTAAGGCCAGCAATGTCGATATGCGTAACATTATAATCAGATCAAGGATCATGTTTTGTCTGATATTGTTGCAAAACACTTTATTATACAGAATTCTGAAACCTTTTCAATACATAATTTATGTGTGTGTATATCTCTAAATAAGCTCTGGGTAAAACTATCGTCGATTAAAATTTCAGTACATCTCATTTCCGTTCTCAATTTCGTTTCTGAGAATAATTCTACGAAGACGACACACAATAAACGAAACAAAGTATGCGAGGCGATAAATCTATCATCAAATTACACAGCAAATAGGTCTGTTGTCTGGCAAAACTGGTCGACCATTGACGGGAACCAAAATAAACCTACTGCTTTTAAAGAAATACTTCTCGTGTACACATTTATGTGTGTTGAGACTTCAAGGAGAAACAAGAGTGGCGTTCCGTGTAGAGCAAGTGAGTAATCAGGCCCTTTGTTTGGTCTCAGACAACACAAGGATGCGCCAACAAAATTAAAACGTGTCCAGTGTGCCAGTGTGTACACAACGGGGAGTTTCTGCAGTACAAACTTCGTGAAGTACTGACCTCAATTTTTCAGAGAAGGCGCCTTTGATTAACAGCTGATAAACTTCCTTATTGCACGCTAATTATGGATTTTAGGTCCGAAAATAACGTATATGCTGCGGAAGATTGCATTTGCATGTAAACAACAAGTTAACGAACATTTATTTTAAAAGTATGACTAATCGTCGTTTGATGTCTGTCACAATTTATTAGAATACAGCTACATATCAGCTCAAAGATTATGCAGTACGGTTAAAAATATTGTTTCAGCGAAGAGCTCCAATCGATGTAACGTGGCTAAATGTTACTAGCTCAAAATAGACACAAAGCGCTGCAGATATTAATATTAGTGTCGGTGATCAAAATAAGATATTCCCACAACGATACTATTTGTAATCAATTGTACATGAATACAAATGTTGTTAGCGCAAGTCCGACATTGTCCCCGAGGCTGTGCCGCTTGAACTCATTATTACTCCCCATAATTCTTCGCGTCTCGTCTGGATCCGGTTTATATTGTTCCATACTTTTCACTGTTTATAGGCGATTTATAGTTTCCTACAGATAATGAACGGTTGAAGGCACTACGTACATACTTTGCTGCAATTTGCACGATGTTAGCGCCATTAAAGTTAGCCCTTTCAATATCAATCTAGTTCACTTAAAAACTCTTCCTATCTCCCTTCTCAGAATTGACTGTTTTATGTTCCTGTTTTACAATCTGAAGAAGTAATTTCATGATTATTACAGAGTGAGGAATGTAACTGCACCGTTGTATATAGGAAGACGAAGATTATGGACGAGTTAGTCATAAAAGTAGAGTTACATTTGTTTGGTTAACATACCGCCTTTGTAACGGATTTGTTAAGGTTATTACAGTGAACTATTTTAAGAAAACTTTGGAATACTGCAACTCATTTTGTAACATAGTTGTTTTTGGATTTCGCTAAAAAAATCCAACCTAAAGAACCCAAATTAAATAAATATGTTTGCGTTTCGACTTAAAATAAGTGGTATCTATTTGAGTAAATGAATAACAGTTAACATATACAAACATGTGGATGCTACCTTCCATGTTCTCTTTTACCAAGCTAGCGTTACTCAACAAAAAGTACCACAAGTACCACAAGTACGGCTGGTACGAGTAGATGTATGTATCGAAGCATCGATAGATTGAGTCATGGGCTCAGTTGAGTCATGATTCAGATGTAACGAGTTGCATGCATTTGAGTGACACTATCGAACGGTCCGTCGCTGGTACATGTTAAATGTAACATGCCGATCCTCTCAGGCAAAGATTACTTGTGCTGCGTTTACACTGCAACACCGTACGAGTAAACTGGACATCTAAGGACAGTGTCCGATCCCGGTGACCCCGATCAGTTCAGGCAATCTAAGACTAAAACATGAAACAGTTCGAAATTTAGCACTTTGTTGATATTATTTTGAGTAACAAGACAAGTTAACTGTACTTTGGATCCCCACGAAGGACCAACATTTGCTTGATCCAAGAATGCTTGTTCTGAGTCTGGGTATCTTGTCACTTGAATATTTGTGAAACTTTCTTTGACACAACGAGTAAGTTCCTTAGTGAGAGAGTTGTTTTTCTTGACTGTTGCAGTGTGAACGGAGCTTTATTTGTGTAGTAGGTAGCCGTAGACATTATAGGCAGTATTTAGATTAAAATTATAGCCAATAATTTTGTCCGTATGTCTACTCTTTTTTGCCTTTATTATAAATTCATAATAATTTGATTTATTACAGGTGCTTTGTTGAAAAAATGCTTGTATTAAAAACTTTTCTCTGTTTGGTCATTTAGCTGACACTCAGTGTGAAATGCGCATTGACTCTCATGTTAAGAGAAACTTTTATACACCTTTAATTAATTACCCGTTTTACGAGAATCAATGAGAGAGTTAAAAACCGTTATGGTGCCTTATCGATATGATTTGTTACTTTGTGCAAATAAACATCAATACTCATATGTTATTTTAAGAAGAGGAATTTCTGGTCATTTACAGTATTTCACCATTCGCTGTGGTAAGGTAAAAAACCCTTTACAGGAAAAAGCAGCTATTTTTGTCCTCTCTATGCTCACCGTATGTTGAAGTATCTAAAAAACCGTTTCTCAGGGGAAGGAACACGCACTGTTCACCGGAATGTACTAAAATACATACATTACTTGCACAAAAATAACGTGTTTGTATTATAAATCTCACTTTCATATCAGTCAGCGTCATAACATAACTGTTCTGTCAGTTGAACAGTAGCCGGCCGGCGTCATTAGCCGCGGCCACGACGCTTGATTTACGCAATATGTGCCTTACAAATTAGCCGTTTAGTGTTATCTGAGCCCCGGTTCAGACGCCCGATCCGCTGGATGTGTTCGAGAACATAAAAGCTGTCTAGAAGCGATACCAAGACCCAAGATATAATAATATCTTGGAGTCCGAGCTTTTTTTTTGGCATGTTTTTTTTTATACTTACTACTTTAAAAGCGTTCATATTTGTCGAGTAGTAACTGACTAACTAGAAGACATTTGCATCCAAAAGACGTTTAGGACCCTTTAAAATATAAACATGTTACAAACTCTTCTAGTGGATTTAGCACACAATATAATAGTCTACAATTTCCTTAATATAAGTAATAGAGACTGGTATTCAACAACTTATTAAGAAACGACATAAGCACGTAGTAAATATAAAAAATACTAGAATATTATGTTTAAAACTTAAATCTGCAAACTGCTCAATACAGTAGCCCATAATCATCATTAATTCAAAACATAACTACATTACTTTGTGAAAAGTAAACCTGTAAACTCGATACATATCCCCAACTCGTGAATTTCATGTGTCGTTTCCAGTCATCTATGATTCTACTCTATACGAATTATTTCACTTTCTCCGATGCATCGGATAGGTTTGAACGACGACTTCTCATTCGTCAAATATTGGACAGGTGCCTCATTGATTATCAGTATTAGGCTATTCAATTTATATGTACGATTTTTTTTCTAGTTATGAAACTCGTGCAATATTTCTTGTTACGTTCAGTAGCTGGTGTTATGAGATGTTATAGCATTTGAGAGAATTATCTACTGCTTAAAATTCACTTGTGCTAATTTCGTAGTTGGTGGTCTTAGAAGGTGCATTTCTAGATATATTAGAATTAAGGTTTATAAATAAGCAGGCATAGTTTCTTGGCGACGGGTGGTATGTTCTTTTATGGCAACGTTTGTTACGATCATAATTTCATGTTACAAAAGTTTGTTTTCTTAAAACCTATTTTTACAAAACTACAAAATTTTAATAGAAATATAACTCGTTCATACAAAGATCGAAGACACAATAAGCACTTACCTAGTAAGTTTATCTGCCGCAGTTTCCACTCGCTGTCATGCTTGATAAGATACAGAAAGATCCACATGTATTTCTATGAGGGAGGATGTTTTTGTCGCTTTACTGTCAGCACATAATATTTTACGATACTTGGCAATGTTTAGACGACATAATCTTTTGACGATAATATAAGTAATGGATATTTATATCATAATGTCTCTCATTTGAATAAGAACTTTCGTAGTTTGTTATAAAAATATGTTTTGTCTTGATTACGTACTTTTGTTGGGGATATTGATTGTTCTAAATGTAATTTTTGTCTACGTCTTAAATATAAAAATATTGACTAACGAAAACAATAGATTTAGATCTGTTAAGTCCAAGAACAAAAGAACTTTGTCATGACTTTTAAATGTATTTTTTTATTCAGTAAAACTGCCTACGAAAATATTTGTGCTTAACCAAACATTTTGAATAAGGAACGAAGCTGCAATAAAATACCAACTCGTTTACATACGAATAAACAAATGCAAACAGGCAAACAAAGAACTTTTAAAGTTCAGTCGTAAAGTGCACAAATTATTGAGAATCATTGTAAAGTGTTAAATCCTGCATTAAATAATCCTTACTGAGTACTCTAAAGTAAACCAAGTGTATTACATCGAACTTGCGAATATTGTTCACAAGGACAAATTGCGGTTGTTGCGGCAACACACTGAAGCACACTCGAGAACGTAAAATAAACTCTTATAGAGACCCTTTATATTCAAAAACAATGATAAACTCTTTCGATTCCTCGATTTTAAATAAAACCAATTTTCAAATTGAATATTATCTTTATCTTATACTTGGATCAGAATAGATCTATGAAGAATAAATCGGTGGTAGTTGAACACAGTTGCAAAACTGCTAAAATTAGGAAATAAAGTTCTTTTTCCAGCTTAAACTAAATACCAAAAATGATTATTAATCCCATGATAGTGTTTGCGTTCGAAAACGTGATAAAAGCTTTCGTCAATCTTGTTGTTTGTTGTTCTATTGTTGAATGAGATTTCTATTTGTACTGTATTCATATGCTCGTGTTGTTCAACTGCTCTTTACCCTTATACATTAGAGTAAATCAGAGATCATCTAGTTGGCATGGCTATCTATCATTAGATCCGAATCACGTACCATTCCGATCCTCAGTCATGCATAAATCTCAATGACCGATTCCACCCGAGACAAACACGAGCAATTAGACGAAACTTGTAATCGTTTAATCTAAAGCGAGAGATGAAAGTAGCTGATAGTTTATCTACTGGATCAGGAATCCCGATACACGGACACAGCGACTTACCTGCTACATGTCATATTCTTGTCACTGCGATGCCGCATCGCGGTCTAGAGAATGATATCGTTTCTATACTTATTTCATCTCATCATTACGCTCAATTAAATACGCTTCGGGTTCTCCGATTGGATTAGAATGATGAACATGTACGGTAAATATTAATAGATCAGCTTTATGGAACAGGTTATCTGCAGTCCGTACGTCACTGGCTGTCCGCTCGGGGCGTGCTATCATGGCATCGTGTACATCATCGCAATTTTACACAGTATCCTGTCCGATTACATCTAAGCTTTCACCCGCCTCGTCGATTGCTGATTCATTAAATTCTTTAATTGACGTTAAATATCGCGATGATTGCGAGGGGTCTCGCGTTCTTGACCTCAGTTCAATGAATTAGTGACACAGCCTTTATGACTATTGAGAATTAAATACTTTCCTTGTCAATAGTTTATTGTGTACTTGTCATTTATACGTTAAACTATTCATAAATTATTGATTAGTGATTATTGCTATTCATAATAATTTTAATGATCCTCATTAATTTTGCTAGCCACTTGGTTTTATATGGTCGCGTTAAATAAACGTTATTTTATTCTCTCTTGTGTGAAATCAAACATGGTCCCGCTACACCTGCGCGGTGCACAACGCTGCATAGGAATCTACGATGGAGCAGATAGCAATCGCTACCCTCGGTGCGGGCGCACGGCCGCTGTGGCAAGCGGAACGTTGGCGCCACTAATGCGATCAAGGGATCCGATTTATTAGTCATATCTCTGCATCGGCCGATACACCTGTACGTGCCCGATTTAATGCTACAGCGGAACAACCAAGGGAACATTTTATAGCCCATTGCGTAACCACCACGCTTACCTATTACTTGCTGCTTGTATAACCATTAGTTTCTAAACAGACTACTTTATGTCGTATAGTAACGTATTTATTTATTGACGTGCTCTTGAACTTGATCGCGTTATCAATGGTTGTACATCTATCTGATTATTTCCAGCTCCGGCGGCGATGCGGAGACTGTCGCGGATATACTTTGTAAGACATCTATTAGTACATTCTGATTTATAATTTCTCCGGGACCTTGATTTTTGTGCTTGTTGCTTTTACATGTTGCGTACTTGTAACGTCACATTCGTCTGAGATAGGCTTTATCGGTTGATCAGAAGTGGTGCGGCAGTGCTCCGACATGCAAGGTCGAGTCGTGGCGAAACTCTCTCCGGCCATTGACTACACCGACCGATCAATATAAGTTGAACGGCGAGGCTTGTCCGACGTAGACCGATGTGACACCTGGACACTTTGCCAGTGAAAACAGAAACTCATTAGAGCTTTTAGCGACATGTATACGAGGTGCGACATACCGCGATCTATTTGACGCTATCGGCGCATTATGATCTAAGAAAGCGTTTTGCGTCTGCGCTCGTTCACTTCCCAGCACTTAGAGTATATCAAGACAATCGGGATTGATGTTACGACACAGTCGTATACGTATAGTATTGCGGCATCGGTCCCGCCACTAAAATACTAACATTGCACCTTGTTACTGTCAGCTTACAGAGACGTGGCTAATTCATTTACTCGGCACCATGTTCTTGTAAAATTAAATGTAAATGTCTTAGTTGTCTCACCGTATTTCCGACCAGTATTATTTCAAAGGTTTTTTTTCGCTTATCATCTTTTCCAATAATTATTGCAAGAACCCTAATTCGGAAGCTACGATACACAATTTTTCATTTTTTAGGATAGGAGGTTAAATTAAACAATTTAGGTTCAGTATAAAGTTTTATTATAATGAGATAACTGTTGACCTTACACAAAGGTACGAGAACTGTTTTCATCCACAATTTATGTACATTGTTCTTTTAACTCATTTTAATTCTAGTGCGAGGTGTATACCTATTTATAATCATCTGAATTTATGTACAAATATCAAATCTTTTTATATAGTAGGTTTATGGCTGAAGACATTTATTTCAATAACCAGTTCACACACAAGGTGGGCGCGTTGAACAAGCGTTTAAAATATATTTCCTTTAATTTTAAGTCCATACTTCGAATCTAAACATTTATTCAACACGAGTTTGTGGATAAACTGATGTCCAAAATGGCAGCTACAATGTTTTAATTATGTACAAATTGTAATATTCATATATCTAATAGCATTGTTACTATAATAACTAACATATCATTAAAACTAAATTTAAATTAATTATGTACAAACCAGTCTGAGAGATTTATAATGTAAGTTATAGAATAGATTAATAATTAAATGCTGAGCGATGGCCGTTTCTTTCTGACACTCTTGCTGTTTTTCCCGAATATTGTGCCAATGACCTGAAACAAAAGCATATTTTCATATTCTATTCTCCAGTAATGAAGCGGACTTAAAATGGATAAGAAGGAGACCACACAAAGAACTTTTAAAAATAAAACAAAACGAAGAAAAGGAGAGCTCAAAGTGAAATTAAATAATATTTCATCTAACTAGTCATAATTATACACGTTTCGACGGTATGCGAATATCAACCTTAGAACCTTCATATCAAGGTGCTATCAAAACTCATACCGCTTTTAAGAAGGAGCAGCAATGTAAGCCGCAGCCGTAATATTCATAAGCTCTCCAACTATGAATAAAATCTGTTTTCTCGGAAACACAATCTGACGTAAATCGGCGTAAAGAGGTTTTGTTCCAAAGTGGCATAGTATAATAGCACTTATCGCACATAAATAACGATTATTTGTAATTGGACATACCTATTCAGCTTATTTTATTCTTAAGTTGATATTTGCTAAAATAATTTGCTTAAGAGCAGTTCGTAAGCTTAAGATTAGTAATATTGCTTGCAATTTCTATTGCGCCAATCCAATAGTTCCACAAAATTTAGTACAGTAAATATACATTTATTTACCCAGTTGCGATCACTTGGCTTTATATTTTGATTGAATTCTCTAACATATCTTAGGATGCAAAATCTATTCGGAGCAAAATTAAAGTAAAATATATGTATTTAGTTATTTATTTGAGCAGTAAACATCTACAGTGCACTTAACTACTTCTTAGGGAATCGTACTTCATAATAAGACCTATTTACACTTTTAGAGAACTATTATCTCTTCATATCCACTCCTATCAATATTTGGCAATTTCCAGGCATTTCTAGCTCCAAATTATAGACTTTCTATAAAAAATCACTCATGCTTACAATCCCTACAAATATTATAAATGCGAAAGTAACTCTGTCTGTGTGTCTGTTACGCTTTCACGTCTAAACCACTGAACGGATTTTAATGAAATTTGGTACAGAGATAGAGTTGACCTTGAGAAAACACATAGGATAGTTTTTATCCCGGTCTTTTAAAGACTTCTCTTGAAAACGCGATATAACCGACATCGACGCGGGCGAAGCCCCGGGCGAAGAGCTAGTGACACATAATTACATTATGATACGAGTATCTCACCTTAGAAACGGAATACGCTGCTAGTTTACGTCTCGGCGCAGGTAACAAGAGCGCAAGCGCGCGCGCCTCCCGCAGCAGTGCGTGGAACGCGAGCGCTGCGCCCGCGCACGACTCCGCCGCCGACACCTCGTAGAACTGACAACCGAATCTCAGTGACAGTTCCTGACCCTCCTCTGCGTGGACCTCCCTAAGAGACAAAAAGATAATATAGAAATAGAGTTCAAAGTAGATGAAAATATCATTGAGATACTGAGATAATTTAAGTCACCACGAAATACAAATGAGATTCGTTGTACCACCTCGCCTGGTATGAAAGATCAACCTGTTTTGTTTTAGATGGATTCGTACCTGGCGTGTTCGAGGTCACGTTTGTTCCCCAAGAGGGTGACGGCGGCACAGCCGGGCAGTCTCGTGCGCTCCAACAACGACAGTAGTTCGGCCGCGGCGAGGAACGAACGTCGCTCGCACACCGAGTAGACCACAGCGAAGGCGTCGCCCCATCGCACGTGCTCCGCTAGGCAGCCGCGGATCTGTACCGTTATATCATTTATAAACAAAACACAATAAGAACAAATAATGGGACGTTACAGGATTTGTGCGAAAAGCCGAACAAAGGATATCAATCATCAAACTACAGTCCGACAGATACGACTGGCAGCCCAAATTCCAAATTTAAATTCAGTTTTTTTTCTATCAACCCATCATGATATGTTTATTGCTATGAAAAAAAAACTCATCGCAAAACAAGAAATTACCTAAGAACTTTAATGTCCTGAGTTAAATCTTGCTCACAATTAAGATAAGCATTCAGGCGCGACTCGGACGAAAGGTTATTACTTAAAGTTAAAATCTCTTTTATAAGATACAATTATCTGAATTCTACTTAAATCAGCCTTGACTATTCACCTCGGCGATCTTGAAATAGCTAAAATTGTAAATAAAGTCAGCGAACTTTGCTTATAAATTTTAAATTAAGTCGCAAGCCACAACTGGTACTAGGAATCTGGTATCGGGGCCACTCGCTGTGCCGAATAAAATCGCCGGTTGCGCAATACGGAGCATCCAATCTATTTTGTTCTTTTAGTTCCGTTACCGATGCGTTTAATAAACCATAGTTGTTGTTTAGGAGGAAACAAAACCGGTTTCCGAATCAATGCGTGCCTGTATAACAACAATAAAATATAACAATTACGTAACACGAATCTCCTCGTGCATTCTACCGCGGCGTAGGTTCGAACCTCCGAACGTAGGATTTCGCCCGCAGGCACAGCGATGCAGCAACGGCAACGATCGCATCTGATAAAGCGATACAAGCCACATAAACTTCGTCTAATTAAATTGTACTGCGGCCATCAGCCGCTACCAGCGCAGCTAGCCGCAGATTAACATCTTCATTGTATAATGGTAAATTAAGTTTGGCCGTCTATCTCTTCGTTTGCTATTCGAATTTCGAATTTTAGTTTTAATCTTATCATCGACGTCGAGTCCTTTGTTCGAAATGACTGATATTTAAGTGTTAACGCTAAAAGCAACATTGTGTCTGACTCGTTACTTACCGCGCAATTAGATGTATCTAGTATTTCAACTTCTGAAACGGCACCGTCGAAAGCCACTCTGTGTTGATAAAGGAAATCTGAAACAAGAGGGTATAGTATACAACTGTGTTTAACGGTCGCTTTTGTGCAGATATTGTTGTCGTCACACGATAACGACTGCATTTACTGCGACAGCGAGTACTGAAAGCTGTTTCCTTAACATTTTTATTCACTACTTGAGAAACGGCGCCTGTCTGACGCAAGCACGTCATATTTAAGGTCGGAAGGAAGCAGATACTTTAATTTAAATGCATAATAGTAATAAAAGACTTGTAACTACACGATTGAATATTGTTGTAAATTAGCCCAGAACTGACGTCACTCAGAATGTCAATCGGATAATTAATTAACTTTACTGATATCATACAGGTGTGAATACATGTTTTTAAACATTTCTCGTGAAACACTACAATATTATTACTCTCTAGTATGAAGATTACGATTTATTGTATGAACTTTACTAACCTCCTGTCGAGCTATATTCTCCGATGTACCGCTTTGTTAGATAACGCACAACCACCGCTGCAACAAAAAGAGAACTAAATGAGATATTGTGAACCACCTTCATCGAACATTTGTAAATAGGAGAACAATTAGGAGGTCGTCACTCCCAACTTTCTAGAATCGAGTGGATCAAACATTGATTAATCCTTTCACTCCTGGAATTCCCATCAAAGGTTTGTTCACAATACAAACAGTTATCAACAACAATGACAAAGCAGTTATGTGAATAGAGTCGGCTGCGAGCTACCGTCGAAATGAAGTGTGGAGAATCCTGCAGCCGTTGAAAAGGAACCAGTGGCGCTATTCAAAAAGCTGATTGCTTGTCCGACTCGCCTCGGACGTGAGATTGCGTTCGTACTTAACTATTTAAAGAGTAATCGCTTTGCCAGTTTCTGTCATTTGGATGATGAAAATGTGTAATTTAAATTCTGAATACGTAACTGAAGGAATAAATAAGTAATGTTTATTATGTGCGTCCTAGTATGTGTTTATTTAAATATAAATAAAGATAATTTATGAAGCAACTACACTACTTCACATTCGATTTGAGAACTACCACCCTACCCAGCTGAATAGTAATATCAAGTTATGTAACAACAGCATATCCAGGCTCTAAAGCCCATTCCCAAAAAGCACGTATCTAAAGCACATTCTTCTTAACATTCCATTATAAGTATGTTTTACGAAACATCAGACTCCTGAATGAGTTAAGCTGGTACTATTTGTGTCAGAATCTTGACCCAAGGCATTACACAAGAGTCCACACCGCTTTATGCAACTGCAGTACGTCGGCGCATGACAATGGACTTGGAATGCATTCCGTACGCATTCTGGCGCATACGGTTAAGGCTAGGATAGGAAATCTATTACCTTACAATACTGTGCCATTCCCCGCATGACGATGTAACTATAAGGAAACTATTGTGCTTTGTGACTTCAAAAGGAAAGCGTTTCAACCCTTTCCGTAATAAATTTCAATTATTTTCATTTTCCATGCAATTCTTGGACTGCAGCGCTGCTTGGGGCTTAGATAAAAGTTAATTGTGTTTGATTTTGAAATACATAATTCTAACAATACATTATTTTTATCTTAACGGTAGTAGACTAATCGTTGTATAATAATGAATTCATTGTTATAATAAAGCTTCGTCCGGCGGCCGATGATGACATCAATAATTGAGCAAGAAGATCGATATCTCCGATATTTGATTGACGAGCAGCGGCCGATAAAACATCGTCAGGTCATACACCATGTCGTAAAACGTTTCGAGCATTAATAAATGTTATAACGCTACACAATATGTCTCAGTTTATGAAACACTATCGAAATTCCACACTCTCATTTTTCCTTTCAAATTTTTCCCCGTGTGCAATCCGTATTAAATGCATTACTTTCTCTGCGATCCGATTACGTATATAATCGCAAAGTGATAAAGTTTCATCGATCTACTTTTAACTGAAATATGCGGAATTCAATTAAAGTGTATTTTTATGCGTGTTTCGTATTATTTTCATGTTTGTCCACTGTTAATATGACATAACTACTAGAGACTCACACTGTCCTAAAATGTTATAAGATAATTATAGCAACGCTAGTTTATATTTACACACGGTTTATTGAAATAAACATAACTTTTATAACCATAATTATTACACTGCAAACGTGCCCAGCCGCAGGCATTAACAAGCATTAGAAAAAAATGTACACAACTAACAAATTGAATATAATTACGAAACAATTTACTATCGATTTACAAGTAATAAAATAGCTACGCTTATTAAAGAGGATCTTAAAAATGATTAACGAACATAGACTAACGAGAGTCGTATTGTAAAAAATTACATCAAATTGTGATCGGCGAAGCTTACAAGACAAATTACTGTGATCAAACAACAAGGCACCACGTGGGTTGATAGATGGAACGTTATCTTAGGAACAATGGATGCAGCTATCGACAGGAATCTTTAGGGTAATTAATAGATTACCGAACACATCGATCATGTGTCGAACTGACCATCAAACGATCGGGATAACGACGTTACTATAACTTTAGAATATTTAAAAAGATTTTGGGGAAGTTTTTGGTTTAGTGGAGGCGTGACCAGATCTAAAAGGTGAAGGTAAAAAAAAAGATTTTATTTCTTCGTTGATGGTTGTCCATCTGTTATGTAATTTTTGTGAGATGAGCAACTTAAAAAGTCCCTATCGTATAGACGGTTTACGGCTCCATAAAAATCAGCGATGCGATGATGTCACCTATGTCGGTCGGGGACACGTCAAAGCTACGGTGCACTCATTCATCATACCGGGAAAAGGTCGTCGCTCGGAGAACTGCGCTTGCGCCGAATGCTAAGACGAGCGACCATTAAAGTTGTATCGCAATTATCAAGTCGGTTGTTAACATCCCATTTTGGCACCTTCGCAACAATTCAGATAAAAAACACACACTGATGCCCTTTTCAAAAGCAATCTTTCATAATATCAAAAAACTGTGGCTCCTTTCCAAATTGAAGTTCGTTGCTCTCAGAACACAACTCATGTCCACAAAAAGAGCTGCATGTTGACATGTAGCGCTCCGTAGTCGATTCCATAATTGAAATATTTTATTAGCCCCGAAATGATTATCATTTTTATAGTTTCGAGCATAAATGTTTCATCAAATAACCACTGGGATAAAAATATTAATTACAATTTTAAAGAAACAAAACGAATATGACCCAGATTAAATGAAGCGAAATAAAGCATGGAATCGCATTGCGATTCGCAGTAACTGGATACATTATGTGAAAATAATTTGCCTATAAAAGAATCAGTTTCGCAGATAATATCAGTACTAAGAGGGGTTTAATAAGTAGATAATGTTCCCGAGGGCATTTAACGACTTGAACGGCGTATCCGTGACGGACAAGCGCCACTCCCACCGAGGCTGATCGTAGACAGGATCTACATTGAAACAATTTCGCATGTCGGCCCGGCCCGCTCCCGTCCGTAATGAATTGCAAACGCATGCGTCTCGGAGCGGTCGCAGCCGGTCCGTCAGCCGTCAGGCTCGCCGACAATTAGGGCGGTGCAATTACAACCAGTCGGCGGCGACTCGGCCGGTGGGTCAGCGGCGCGATTTCCCGACGACTGCGACGCCTGGCGCCACCAGACGACGTTGTGTAACTCTTAAACGTCCGATCAACCATTAACGCTACCGTCGAGGTCGTTGCCTTACACATGTATATCATATGCAACCATGTTCTTGTCGCGAACTGTATCACACGAGACCAGTGATTCACCAAAAACGAGTATATCACCATATTTTTAAGCACGAACCTTGATGTGATTTCCAAAAATAATCTGTGGTACCAATGAACCATGGATAAATCACGTTTCAATTTATATAAGAAATGCAACGCTACTGCACTGAGAAGAGTTAACTAACTTGGTATTACATAAATTTTCAAATACTCTAGGCCAAGTATTCAAGTTAAATGTGATATATACAATTACTAAGCTAAAAACTCTCTCCACATTTGATTGGTTCCGTGATCTTGACAAAGTCTTCTAAACTGCGACAGGAAGTTAGGCAATTGTAAAATAAGCTAATAATTTACTGAACTACTAATAAACCAACTATTAACATCCACATTTCCCAATCGTAAATGCCAGTCGTTAATAATTTTTATAAGAAATGTGCTGTAATATTATAACCGTTGATTACTTGACATTTATAACTATAAAGTGAAACATTACGTCGACGTCAATTCGTTATGGAATGGCTCTTTCAATTTGTCATTATAAGGAAAATTTTATCTTAAAGTTGTCGATAAGATTAACAGAACATCTACAGTCTGGTCTAGATAATGGATGTTTGCTAGGCGCTTAAATGTGTCTAAAGAGATTGTGAAATAAGTATTAAGTAAATAAACACCAAATCAAAGACCACACTTCAGATAAAACAGAGCATTAGTCAAATAACGTTGTGTGTTATTGTTTAAACGTGGTTAGAAAAAGAAAAAAGATACAAGAAAGAATTACTTTAATCCGAATCCTTCTTCAAATACGAGGTGAGGGGTACCCAAGGACTTGTTCTGCAAAGAGAGGCGATGCAGTGACGGTTGACTATACTAATGCGTACCGCTGTTTATTGTGTATAGGAACTTAGGTAATAAAACTACGGGCAATGGATGACTAGCGTCGTGTGGCGTCGACCAAAAGCGTCGTCGAAGGAACCTGTTTGTATCTATGTAATTCATTCAATGTTTTAGAGTACTTTGACGATTCTAGCTTTATAAATGAAGATGATGTTGAAGTAGGTTTGTTTACTACTCTATGTTTTCCTTGTTTAAACCATTTCTGTAAGTCAGGTCAAAATAAATATTAATAGTAAAATGCACAAGTTAACGATTGGTAAACAAACACATATTGACTACATTAAGAATCCTAAAGCACATTAGATCGACGTAATATGAAAAAAAATCTGTTATTATTGTAGCCCAACCTGGGATTGAGCAACGGAACAACGTCGCGAAAGAATTTATGAATTTAGAAGTAACTTATCGTACAGCTATTACTTAATAAAAAAAAACATAAAAAAAAAGAAAAACCTCTCTTATTTAACTTTTATGGTTTTAAAATACGCAAGTTTAAATTAAACGACTGTTAAACAAACATAGTTCACGATTTACAGAATACGCTGCTAATTGAGATATAATTCCAAAAAAATACCCCTTTAAACTTCTTCGTAAATAAAATAAAGATGTTATTTCTAACCGAATTATAAAAATAATGCAAGTGACAAAAAAATAAATACAACTAACTAGCTATTTTTAAATCTTACTATTTACTTTGATTTCAGATTACATACCTCGTATTCTTATCATATTTATTTTAATAACTATTATTTGAATCCTTAAACTAACATAATTATGAATACTGCACTAATTATTCAAGAATTATCATTAGAATTTATATTAAACATTTGCATGAAGATTAATTAAAAACTAACAATTTATTTCCAAAGTAACATTTGTGTATAATAGGTAATAAAAATTTGAAAATATATTCTTGGACGTCACTGAAATCTCATAGCATTTGAATTTTATTAACTGAGTGCTGAAATTTTTGTGTAAGTCGTCACACTTTTTTGTTCTGAAAGACTAATCGATATTTTTTACTACGCAATAATAAAGTGCATGTTAATAACGTGTTGTTAATTAATAACAGATATTCAGAAAAAAAACTTATCAATTTATTAATTAAAACAAAATAAATAATAACACACAACTCCGCCATACATTGTATCATGAATGGGAGGCGATATAACGAAAACGAAACATGAAAATTATATTTATTTTTTAAGTATACATTTTGATGCGATATCGTGATAAACACGATTAATAAGACTGTAATTTTCGTTTCCCGTTATGCCCTCTGATATAATAACCACACAAAAACTCTTTTCTGATGATCGAAATTATAGGGTGGTCAAAAGTCTCAATCCGTTGACTTAAAAGCATCCCGTATTTTATTAAACTTTACACGATTAAAATATCGATTACCGATAAAGTCATTTTTTAAATCGGTCACTTATATTTTATGTCATGGACGTTAAATTTAGCCTTTTTTAGCAAGCGACCTTGTTTTAACACTAACAAATTAAAACACATTTCATTGCGGTATATTTATCGTTTTAACGGTATATAAAATTGTTTCGAGTTAAGTAATCCGAGGACTTGGTTTCACAAATAATATATAATATAATTAGTAAAATAAGATAAAGTTTTTCAGAAAAAAAGGGGAAATTGCAGATACTTGGTAAATAAATAAATAATGCGATACTAACCAGATTTGCCGCTCCGCGGACTCCCTAACACCACCACCCTTATACGATTCACAGTCATCTTCATTTGGACAGGGTTGATTTTCACTGTTATTTCAAAAGAATCTTTTAGCCAGACATAATTAAAATGTCAAATTCACATCAGTTCATGAACTTTACGAGCACAGTTTATTCACGGTACACGGTATTGTACGAAGCGATGCCGATGCCGCGATGTTAGGTATCGTAAATATGATCGAGAGATAGATTTCACAGAGATGCTCACGGGCCGATCGCTCGACCGCCTGCCGCGAAGTTTCCCGCGCGACTGCCGGCGTCTCTAGCCGGTGCTTGGATCAAAAGCGCGTGCGCAGCCTCCGTTCAAACCTCCAAACTAGTAAAGTATGCATACGTCGGGTTGCACTGCGCTCATACATTATGCCTACACGACGTGATTAAATATTCATTAAGCTGAAGTTTGGACCGGTGCCAATATTGTCAACCGGTAAAGAATAAACGCAATCAAAACAGGAGCGTCGAAATTATTATCACACTTAAATTCCGATGTGATTTAGAATTCACGCCAGAAATAATAAAAAACTTCTATTGAATTCCTATATACTATAGTTATTTAAGGAAAACTGGAGGAAATTGATCATTGCAATCCGGAATGGTCACATTTGCGACATGTCAAGGTGAGAGCGACGCAGTTCTTCGTCGCAATAAATTCGCTCGTGCTGAGACATAATTGGATCCGCCCCGCCCACGCCCAGCTACCCTGGTTCCTTTATGTTACATAGGTAGGTACAGCACTCTGTTACTTAGGGATACACCAGTATTCTTACTAGAAAATGTAGTTGGTTACTTAGTTGTCGCTTAGGCTGGCGCTTCGCAGGTTCCACTCCGATCTGAGAGTTGAATTTCTTTTTTGTATTCAATTGCAGAGAAATTTATGAATTTAAGTACTCCACACTGTGTAAAGTTATTATTATTTTTTGAAATTGAACCAATTTGGCAAAACCCAAAAATAATTATTGGTCACATCATAAGCAATGAGTAACCATACTCCAACGAGAGTTACAAAATAAATAAAAATCAATCACTCGTCAATGAAGACTCTATCTCATTAAAATTAAATTAGGCATAATAACTTCCACCTTACGTATAATACTCCGTATTTGTTCTAGATTACATCAACCTGTAGACAGCCCGGCCGTACAATTCTAATTAATTTAAAGCCTAGAGCTGGCGGCTAGAAATGTTTACGTACAGTGAATAAATCCAACATACTACATACGAGTATATAAAAGCAAAACTCAATGAATTACTTGTCAGCCTTCATTAGCGATCTCACAATATATAAGTATACTTTCGAAAATAGAAGAAAATGCATTTGCATAGAAGTTAGTTCGCTCCGTTGATTTCTCCACTCATTAAGGAAGGTTGTGAAGTATAAAAAAGCAAAGCACGTCTACTCAACGCAAATTGATCGTTACCAGGCGACAACTTCCTCAAACATGCCACCTTACCGTATTTATGCAATCGACGTCATACAACTAATAGGCAACTCTTTAATACAGATGCTGAGATAGCGCCATAACTGCACACTTTAGCACCCGGCCATCATGTAATTAATGTGAGCTCATCCATAAAATAGCTCAGAAAATACAGAAAGATTAATGTTTCACGCATATTTGCGGAACAAGATCATCGCATACCGTCGTAAATCGATTACTCCGATGTATCGAGATTACCACATTTACATGAAAATTATTGCCTTTGTTAACATACTAAATACATTTTGCAATAATAACAGATCGGTCGGCTGAGCCGCCACAAAGCGCGGACGTACACGCGAATCATAATTTTGATTAATTCGTTACAACAGTATTGCCACGCTACAACCCGCTACTCTCGTTATTATTTCCAATATTCAATTAAGCGCGTTCTAATTAAATTACTTATCAGCTGCTTGGGTAACGATGTAAATAAGCATTTATTTATTTAGTCGTGAGCTGGACATTTCGCAAGCCGACTCGCGTGTCAAAACTAGTTTGTTAATGGGCCCAACAATGGCAACACTGTTCTGTTCACACTTGCCTATTAAACGATTCATATCTCTACATCTTTTAACCTCTTTAGAGCCGTGTTACAAAGTTACAAAACAATCAAGGGTCTCTTGCTGGCCGTAATGAAAAATCTTGCGCTATATATCTCAGGATTGCTAAACGGCGTAGTGAAGAGAGTAATTGAATCAAATAGGTTATTATATAATATACAGACAATGAGCTGCTCAGGTGTAAGTGCGCGATTCACACAAGTTCAAAGTTCGAGACGGAGTCATTAATCACGCAAAGACCATTGTAACTGGAGTAAGTATTTCATTTAAATTACTATATGAATGGTTAGTTAATACTTTGCGGTGTACTTTTTTTGTATAAATGTATGACACAACACATTGATAGCTCTCTGTCAGTTAAATTATTAACAAGAATGCGGTGCAGAATTATTGAATATCAGACACCGCTTCAATGTTATGACATACTGAAAAATATTATTATCATTAGCAATGGTGAAAAACATATTTCCGAAGCTATTCTTATTTCTTTACGACTGAAAGTCTACCTTTTTCACCAAGCCCAATTTATACGAAGAAATTAATTCCTACGTGACAAAATAATATCGGTCACAGTTAATAACGATGACTCGCTATTGTACGCCTTAAAAACCGTTACAAAAGTCCTTTCGTATGTATCACAAAGTTGATAATACAAAGTTCATATAGCCAGGCGGTCGAATATACATTAAATAAAACCCAATATGTACCAACACCCGCAGATGGGGTCACTTGATACCACACAACACAGAATTCCGGTACCCCGAGACCACTAATTAAAAAAATGGTGTCCGCAAAAATTGCAAAAGCTCCCCCAACTGCAATTTAAATACAGAACCTATTTTTATAGAACCGCAATTGCACAGTTAAAATAGCACGACGCCAGTTAATAAAAAGACAATCTGAAACAAATATTGACGCAATAAACTCAGTGGCTATTCATTTTACAATCGTAAGTATATCTCAAGTCATTAAATGAAGAAAGCTCGGAGTTATTTTTAAGCTCGACCTTCGACGACCCATATAAATTTTTCAACTAATTACGTTTGAGAGATCATGATATATCGGCAGGATAACAACACTGAAATTACTGTCAACAGTCCTGCGCCGGTACGCTCATAAATCACAAAAAGGTCCAAAAACTCGACTTACAGTTGTTCGCTTGTGTTTTTAAACCTCATAAAGTGTGATAATCATAAGTTACGAGTGAGATCCAATTACTTTTATTAGGTCCCACATGGGGCCCTATACTTGTTGTCTTAATACAGTGAGGAGCATAATCGTAAATGATACATCGTATTTTTCTCGAAATAATGAGCCCCGTTCGCCAAAACTCACTCAGCATCGACTTGGTGTTATATATAGCGTAATTGAGGTAATGTGATATGGATGATTATTTGTTGCACTCATTTGTTTATCGATAAAGACATTTAAAAAGGTACAAGACGTGTCTGTGGCGATGTACCGAAGCTTGTAACGTAGGGACCGTCGGACAAAGCGACGACAGCCGCAGTTCACACGTGCTCACCGCGCGGATTTCACCGTCCACACTCGACCGTTACATAACATTGTCAATATAATAATAAATATTAAAGAAACGACGGTTGCTTCACACATTTTCAAGCACAAAGAAATAAGTTTGCCATTAATAAATAATCCGCTGTCGCGCATCTAAGATAAAATTCCTACGCAATTCGCAACTTATGAGAATAACGTTGCGTCGTTCAAAATACACAAACTAATCAGTTCGGAATGAAACAACTGAGATTAAATTCTGCATTCCTTCAGCCACAATGGCATTGTTTATGGATGACATCAATTAGAACAAAGAATGGTCTGATTTTAAATCTAAAAACGTGTAAAAATATCCTTTAAATTAAAAGGATATATTTCAGCAGGGTAACAATCAAAGTTGTGTTTCGAAAGCCCTAATTTTGCAATACAAGGCTTAAAATATATTGAAGCTCAACTACCAGCAATAAATTCTATTTTCCCATTAATAGACTGATGTATCTAGAAGAGTTTGTTAAAACCTAACAGTTACGAGCCGGTAAATGAGAACAGAAGCAATGTGCAGACCAATTAGCTGTATAACTGCGCTATTTACGTCAAGCCGCCCGTATCTTACTCGTAATTCGTGAAGGTGCTTGGTGATGATGTCCGCACAACCGAGAAAGCGAGATTCGAAGTGATAAATGGGACCGATATTCCTTATAGTTATGGACTCTATAATATAGAGTGTTAGTAAGTACTAAGTATTATGCGAAATGCTCGTGCAGCAATAGTAAAAGATACGTCGTGGTTTTTGGTTGTATGTTTCACATTTTACTTTTATTAATTACTAGTTACTGTTACTCACGGCTTCATCCTCCAGTTATAGCTGCAAAAATATTACCCATCTTTCAGTAATACCAAATGACATCGAATTCATCAGAAACAAACAAACACACACAGTCACGCCTTAACATACGTTTTATTTTAATAAATACTTTGTTTAAAAGGTGTTCAATGAACTAGCTTTAAAAATTCTAAAATTAAACATTATTATGGCAGCACTAGAAGCGCTATAATCTAGAGGCTCAACTAAGAAAAACCATTTTAAATGATCAGAGCGTTCAGCTCAATCACGTTTATCAAAGTACGGCCGATATAAAATTACTGTTGATTGAAAATGAGACTTCGATGTGATACTCAATTATATTTTACGTTAGACTTGTTCAATATTATCCTCCTGATTCCACGGTTTAGGGTAATTTAAGTGAGATGGGAGATGGCTAAAGGCTTCTCTGTCTAGTTTAAACATGAGTGTTGGAAATCGGATTACCAGTTATAGAGCACACACATCTTCGTTTTAGTGCCATTTTTCATTACTGCTCTGCTCTTATTGATCATAGCGTGATGGTATATATCCTAAAGACTTCCTCAATAAATGGGCTGTATACCTAACACTGAAATATTTCTTTAACTCAGACCAGCGAAAATGACAAACAAACTCTTCAGCTTGATAAATTTTGTATAGATAAGCAACCAGATAATGAACTTACTTTGTTGGCAAATATATCAGTAAAACGGTACACCACCAACATAAAACTCAAAGAAACTCGTCTTCATAATTCGGAACACAAATAAAAATAAAACGATGGCCAAACTTCAGCGTGAGTTTTCTCCACATGCAGACGATGGCAATCCATAAAGATAACATATTGAAATGCGATTAACAGTTAACATAATGCCTTTTGACGATGTAAAAACTTACGGGGCTCCATGATAAAATATTATTTACGCTTCAATAAATCCCAGTACTCTCAATCCCGGATAAATGGATTACCGCGGTTAATGTGAAATAGTGCTTTATAGGTAATACATTAAGTTGGGGGAAAGGCTATCTTATAATGTATCTTGTTAGGTAAATAAATACCTTTAACCCAAAACCGTCAAGCCGGGCACGGAACGGACTACAAACTGATGGCCCGTGGATATATTGTCATGCTCTTTAACAATTTCACTAGCCAATGAACCGTTTAAATTTATAGAAGTTCTCGGTGCACACGACAACACCATTGTAACTGTTTATCTTAAGATGGACAGAACGCGATTGCATCCTTCCTTACAAGTCTATTACAAGAGTGTTACTTTTTACACTCTTAACTGTACTAATAGGTAAGTGGTTTTTGCGAACTCTAATTTTAATACATGCTTGGAAAATGCATAACCAAAAGAAGTTACTGAAACTGTTTAGTAGATGGACATGGAGTAGATGGTTCTTACTACAGATTTTTTATTATACATAATAATATATCTACATATGCGGTAGAGAGCGCAGTTTTTTTTCAGCGATTTAAGAAAGCCCAATTCGAAAATGGATTCACCATGAATGTATGGAAAAGGCAAAATATTAGATAGAATACTCTTTATTGTACACCATAAGGAAAAACAATTTAGGTCAATACAAATAAATATGATGAGTACAAAAGGCGGTCTTATCGCTAAAAAGCAATCTCTTCCAGACAACCTTTGGATGGAATCGAATTATGGAAGAATTTGAAACAGGGTAGTTAATGGCGTACATTTAGATAAATATATATATACTACGTAAACACATTATTAGAACAGAATAAACTAGGAAAATATAAATATTGTTTTCTATTCTCTCGGAGGTGAAGGAAGATTTAGGTATAGCTTTAACCTCCACCACCACTATAGCCCAACATAGGTATATCCAGCTATTATCTTCTTCTGTCCATTGGCTGAACATCAAGGCTATTATACTGGATACCTACTAGACTGTGGCTACTTAAGTACCTAGATATAGAAGTAGGTATTCGAAGGGAAATGTTCGCAAGTATTCAAAATCAGAAACATCTTCTTTCTATGGTAGGTAAGTAGTTAGGCTATATAGACTTACAACACAATTTTAAAACAATGATAGGGCAGATTTCTAAGAATAGAAATTATTAGGTTGATGTCAGCTTTCCTTAGAATATGTCCGTAACAATTTGATGTGGATAAACAATAAATCGTGAGATGACACACCCTCCGCCTCCTGATAGCGGGACCCGCGACGAGTAGGTACCCGATTTATAACCTCAGTGTGATCTTTCTAGTACATACATTAGTATTTTTTTAGAAACTTATGAGTATTTTCGGAATAAACAGGAACAAAAAAATATTTGAGGACTCTACCTTTGAGGCATTTTTTTAGATTAGAATACTGCCTTTATTTCATTCAATTCTATAAACGCTCCATCCATTTCCTAATAGAAAAATGACTTTTGCTATGCCAAAAACTATCTTCCACAAAGTTATAAAGTACTTCACATTTACACCACGTAATTAATCCAAACAACACTATCCTGAAAAATGCAGACAACAATAACGAAAGGTTAATTCTTGAGCCATATTGTTCCAAAGAAGCAAAATCAAACACCTGCGAGGCCTGAGGACGATCAGTGCACGCTCACCTGTCGTGATTTATGCTCTAGCACCGCCATTGTCCTGTCCCGGTCGGCTAGCGGAAACTTATGAACTATCTAACCTCAAATGTCTTTAACAATACGAACACTAGCATATGCACACAATTAGTTAGGGTTTTGATGTTAAAGGGTATGGGCCATTTTTTGATATCCTGTCGAATAGTCCAAATAGTTCTAGTATAACGGTACAAAGAAAATTGATTGAAAATAGGAAAATCATTAACTCTTTAATTATAAGTCACTTACTTTCTTTGATCATTCTTATTCGTTCTCGGTCTGTTTTTGTACCTACCTCTCCAAAAAAAGTAAATAAAAGACTACTCTTGTTTATAAGGTCATAACGAAGAAATTCATAATCGGTTCTCACACCCACTGATCGCTCAATTTACGTATCTTCTGATCGTATACTGCACCAGCTACCTCAGGTGAGACAAAGTAGCCAAAAGTCAACATGACCTGCTTGTTATACCTAGGTTATAGTTACAAAGCAATAGTAAATATCAGGATACTCCCGACTCGAGATAATAGGCTTAAAGCAATTCAATTACTTACTTGAATTAACTTGAATATACGCTCAACGACATATTTATTTAAATAAATCTGTACCTACACTACGCCTAAAAGGGTCTTTACACTAGGTTTTCTACACATTAATATATGAAGGTAGCTATTTCAATACATAACTTTTTTCACCTCCATTATCGTTATTTTCATATAAAAAACGAAGATACGCACCGAATTACGCTCAGGAATCATAAGTGCTCTCTTTCGAACATGGCTCGCAAAATAAGCATAAAAATAATGACGTCGACAAAGAGAAATGCAAATGATTTTTAATTGCCTTCCGGTAGAAAGTGGGTGAACCTGAACACGGAACGGGCCGGACGAATCAGTTCGATTCTTGTCGAAATAATGACAAAGCGGCGAAGACTGGTGTCGGATTCGCACTACGCCCGTGACAACTGGGAGCTGATCCACCGGTCTCAGATTTACATATATAGCAACACTTTTTAAAGACCACTCTTTGCATTTCGAATAACTAGTTGCCACCCAGATGCCGTCCTACAAAACTTAGTCGAGCATCCTCCATTAAAACCCGTAGGGGTACTTACCTCAAAAACGTTTTCCTCAAAGAAATAAGCGAAAGTGCTTAAGTAAGTATAGGCTGAGCATGTATACAATTTAAGTAAGCTTTATTTATACACATTTACACACGGTACAGTTCATATGGGTAATATTATTACAACATACAATTTAGACGCGAACGCATTACTTCACTCGGCCCAAAAATACTAAACAAAGTCATTCGTCTTAGTAATAATCCACAATCAATAACTAATAATCTGTTCCGCGTATGTGGGCGGGCCCTGACATGCACCCATTTGTTTTACTTAAACGTTAATGCTCTTATGCATCGGTGGCGGCGCAAGCGCATCCACTCACTCGAATCATTGTTAAAGGTGATCCTTTCCGGGATTTTTATCTGAAGTTAGTGTGTGGGCGCTTTTTAAGTTAAACCTGTAAAGAGGTCGCATGGCCCAATTAGGAATTGATATTTATGAGCTTTATTATATAACAATTGGGGTTTGATAAAATCTTGATATGGATGATTCAAATAGATCACTTAAACAATGAACGAACATGTTTTACAGCAAACCCACAAGTGTCCCAGAGACTGTATTATAATTATTGTTAGGATAAAACAACAATACACAACCACTTTGGTAGCGATCAAACAGTAGTCGACCTAATATGGCACTCTGGAGGTGACACAGTATAAAGAGGAATTTAGTTAAAAAAGATGGCTACTAAAATAAAATACACTGTCCAAACCGCAAAGCAAGCAAGAGATTAAGTTCTATTATCTCGCATTTTATACAACCATCATTAAAACGTCAGACATTTAAAATAATTAACCTCATAATATACATAGCAACCGCAATAAGTAGGTTAGCACTAGCACCTATATTTCAACACTCAATGAAATTAAATTCATCATAATTTATAAACGTCAACAATGCGAGATACTAATGACTTAACGCTTATTCAGAGAGAACAGTCTTGGCAGGTATAATTAGCAGATATTTAAGGTAATGGTTGACGGTAGGAACCTAGTTTACCTGAATACATAAACAGTAAATAAAAATTCTCGTAAGTTGATCGAAGTAAATAGGATTAGCGACAATTTGATCTCCCAAATGGCTATTAATTTTGTTCATCTAATAATATAATGCTCTATCTCCTAACAAATATCAGGTACAATTATTTTAAGTTAATAAAGACTTTTTATACAAACCTCTTTGTTTTGAAGCAAATGAACTCCAGCACAAATGATTGATAAGGATCAAAATGGTGATTTCAAAGTGCATGTGTGTGAGAAGAGAATACTATATAAAAGAAAATAAAAGACAAATAGTAAGGTAAAAACTTACTTTGTATTGAAATCAAAGATTATAACTTAATATTTATGTCATATTTACACAGAATCCCCACATGTCTGGTTTGATTGTCCATGTTTTAAAAAACTTCTCCTTAATTTTAGACCATTTTGCTATGTATCTTGTAGATTTTCTCTTCATTTTATTATAAGGTATACACTCAATATTCTCTTCGCCACATATTTTTTTTTTGAGAACCTCATTTTTATTTAATATCTGTAAAAACTTCTTGTAAAGTTTGTATTTACTTATACATAAACTACTTCTTGGTAACAATGCATTTTTTTTGGTGGCTCCTAACTTTTTCCCTTGCACTGCAACTTCAAACCTGGAAGATATAATAAATTAAGTAATCTATTTGTTGTATCACATATATTCACTGATAGAGTGAAAGTATAAAAATAATCAAGAGGAATAAATTAAGAAGATTGCTCATGTTATTTGTGTGTCCTCACACATAAAAAGCTTGCAAAATAGTAGCTAAAACATTTATAAAAGTGAAAACCTGTAATTGGTTTTTCTTGATTTTCTGCATTTTTTCTAATTGTCATTAGCTGTTAGTCTTCCATAGTGAATCAAATAAATAAATGAAATAGTCTAATTAAATGCACCATAATGTTGCTAAAATATTGTCAATCAAGTTGTAGCCATTGCTCATAGAATTTAATTTGTTTGAGTAATTAAATCACAACATAAACACAATATACATTTATTATGTACATAACTTACTGGTGGGTATTTGTTCTGCTCCATATTATACTCCCTGGAGCCGGCCGTACATTTTCATCAGAGCAGACATGAGGGAACACCAAAGATGTTTGATAGAACTCTGGAACAATATCCAATTTCAATGACGAGCATTCTGCTCTATTCAAGAAGGCTCTTTTTAATGACTGTTCAGAGTAAGGAACCCCATTTCCAAAGATAAAATATTTTATATATATTGGTTCACAAAGCATATCTATCAAACTGCCTTGGATACCTAAATGTATCCATTTTGCTATTTTATCACTGCATGAGACTGACAAGGTCTTATCGCCCTTTCCAGGCTTGGTTCTTACTTGACCAAGAAGTTGGTCAACAATTTCTGGATCTTTTGGATCTTGCTCACAATGAGGCAGACACTTGGCTCCTGTTCTATGGACACCATTGTCTGTTTTCTGTTTTTTCACATCAATATCACAAGTTTCATCATCAGCTTTGCGCTTCTCTGGTTTTAGTACATCACCATAATCTTCCTCTCCACCGCGAATAATAGAAGCGTCTCCACAAGGCAGTTGGGACGAATAGAATATAAACTCAATGCCATCATATAACTTTAAGTGGCCATCACAATTTCTAAATATAGAGGGTTCATGTTTTAAAGCCCTGTCAATATTGTGATACAAATACAGCAAGAAACCGCGTCGAGCAAATACTTCTGCATGGCTGTCGTTGAGTATGACTCCAGTCGGAGACATCTTCGTAGCACCGATACATTTCGAACCAGTGCCTAAAGATGCGACTTCAAGCGTTTTCATATATTTGTTGTACATAATAATACACGATAACACTGTCCATTCCTTCTCAACAGGTTTTCCATTCTTCGGTAAGTCATAGTACACTTCGAAGCAGCTTTCCACAATTTTGTCTATTAAAGTCTCGCTAAGGTTAGACATATTTGACATGAGGATATATGTATAACATATTATTGTGGATTTACATCATTTTCTCTAATTAGACATAAATATTTACTATGAGTAAGATATTTTAAGCAACTAGACCACACATTTAATCAAACAATTACTGAATAGGAGTTATAAACACTGTAAATTAAGTTTATTTTGTAAATAAATAGAGTCATGTCAATTTGTCAAATATACCTAATTGACAGCGTTAACGTTCCTTTCAAAGCATTTACTTGATGAGGCTCTCATTATACTGTCTAGTCTCTTTTTAGGTCATGTAAATAGATTTAAACCCAGGATCAGATTAAAGTTTTACTTTTCAGTAAAAAAATAACTTTTTTTATTTCAAATTTTAACTATCGATCGATCGATCAGAGAAAAAGTGTGAAATGGAACGTTTACGTACATTTCTTTCGCGTTGCAGATATTTAAAAACTCAAGTATTTTATGAATATTGAAACGTTTGAACCGTTAATTGTATTTCATTATAAGTACCATCGACTGTGTGGTTAACAAAGTATTTGAATGATAACTATACATTTAAATTACCTAAATATACTTTTCGGTTTAGGAAAGCTGGATCTCATTACAGAAAATGCTGGCTTCATTCAGTATGAGGGATAACAGAAACACACACACTTTCCTGGTAGAAGTCTCAAAGCGTAAGTAGACGATGAGATATCCCCCAAAATTTAATATGACAAAGACAGCAACGACTGAGTGCTTACCTCCGTAAAATTAGTTTTATTTGATCCCGATACAAATTTATCATGTCTAATGTTTTAAATTATGGAAGGGTCCATTGAAAATTATCTAACTTCGTTTCTGCTCTATCAGTCTGATTTTGAGGAATTTAACCTTCTTATTCATTTGTGGATACCTGACTACAAAAAGAACAAGTTTTTTTCTCGGTATCGATATTCAAATTACAAGTTATTGCCACAATGTTAAATCGTGAGCTTCGGCGCAAAAAGTGTTTGATAAAATCAATATGTAAGTTCCTATTGCTCTTCTTATAATATCTGTGGTATTGCTCATACTTACCTATCTACATTTATCACAAGGTGCCGGGTACGGATATTAACGTTCACAGTGTTCATTATATTGACTATTTGTGGGCGGTGATGAAAGAGGGTAGTTTGTCATTCCACACCTCATTATAAAACGAGATGACGCAGCCGATCTCATGACCAATTTGAATATGAAAGAGCTCCCTTTAGCGTGTTAGATTTAACAGCTATCAAATCGTCCAATATAATGACTTTCCATTCTTCAGCGATCGATATTGTTGTTTCGAAATAAGAAATGGTTTTGCATAATAAACATACAGGATGTTGACTTAAAGAAAGGAGGTCATTTTATTTATTCAATAAAGCTTTATTTTCTGGCATTTGGTTGGAAAGTAAGAGATGTCAGATTTTCATGTAAAAGTGTATGATGAATGACGTTTTTAATTAAATAAATAATGAAATATGTTACTCTTTATCGACCTGTAGTACATTCGTTAACTGTTTTAAACTCGTAAAGAGTTTTACCTACAGCCGTTACATTTGAGGTAACAATTAATTTATAAATATTAACAGGTAGGTACTGCAATCGTTAAGTGATGGTAGGTAAGATTCGCTTCCAAAGGAAGCAGTCTCAGTATATCTATAGACTTCTCGACGATGTACCTAATTACATTTTCGGCATTTTTTAAATTATGTTGTGGCGATCCCATTAAAATGCTTATAAAGTTAGCATCTCGCCAGTTAACGCATTATGCTTCGCTTTGAAAAAAGCCAGTTTGGAATTGTTAACAACTAGTAAGGCAAATGAGGCTTGAAATGGCTGTGAATTAAAACTTCCCAGTGGTGCATTATAGCTCATTACCGAAGTCCTTAAACACAGGTCTCTGGTCAAATTATATTAGTCCAGCTTCCTGTTTTTGTTCGCAAGCTGCGGCTGTGTACCCTGGACTAAGTGCTCTTATAAAATTATTGTTTTGTATGTTGTACGAATGTTAAACAGATCTCCTTTTTTCTTTTATAAGGAAGTGTATAAGTGTCGTGATTTAATATCTTCCTAATTACGTTCGCACCTAGAGTTTAATAAAACATCAGTATTTATTGTCCATATTTTTTGGTCTATAAAAATAAAATCAGGTGTTAAAATCAAAACAGCCGCAAGCACTGGGCAGTGAAAGGAAAGGAAACAAAGACTGAATGATCATTTCCTAGAGATTTCTGCAACTTGCGTTGTTGTTTGTTTGTTTTATTACTTCATCTGATCTGTTATTTCCGTACTCATATTTTACTTAAATATTGCTTTCGTTGTCATTACTATTAATCTACTGTAATTTGAAGCAGACTCCAGCGTAACTTGGGAATAGGCGAAACACAAGAAGAATTTGAATTAATAGTTGAGGTAGGTACCTAGGTTCTAACGATAAGCAGTACTGTTAGTACAAACAATATAAAATTCCTGACAAACGGAAATGTTTCAATAAATTCATGAATAAAACAACATGTTTTATTAACGACCTTCTGCGATAAGATGTGGGTATTCATCGATAAAACTAAAATAAACGACGAGATAAATAGCACCGTAGAAGAATACCTGAGAATCCAAAAGTTATATCAATAATTATAACATTCAATAATTTAAAACTATGCAGTGATATGAGGTCATAAACGTTGAAAAACTAAAATATGGCCTAAGAATGTGTTTCCGACACCAAAATATTGATTGCAAACAACAGTACAAGGTCGTTCCGTCGGCTGTTACACAATATTTGGGCACTTTTATCTAACATCTCCGATGTTATTCGTGGTCGTCATTCAAAATGTAACATGAATTATTTAGTTTCCCAAAATTATGCAACGGTACAAATTGAATTCGTTTTGAATCAACATGGATCCCCGCTGCGCACATCTCGCGGTTCTGCCCTGCAATAAAAACGTAGAAATATTTTATTGTGAATCGATTACTGGTCGATATATTTCGTAACACGAATAAATATAACGCGTACGGTGTAAGTGAGCCGTAAAAGTATTTTAAAACATAAAATACAGATGACAAGTAAGTACGAGACACGATTGCGTATCGAAATTCGTGACAATGACCACACGTAATTTAATATAAGGGTAAAATCCATAGTAGGTAATAACATTTATACCAGTGGTACTTGTTGTCAGCTACCCAAACTACATATTGCGTCGATTTGCATATTCCCAGTTTGTCTTCAGTAGTGCTAATCGGATTTTAATATTTTGTTTTTCTAATAATAAAATTGTGCGCTACAAATAAATAAATTAATAATTAAATGATATAAATACTGTTTTAATTAATAAAAGAACAATTACTTAAATTATCATATTTTCATATCCGACAATCTTAAACTGCGTTATTACGAGATTTGAAGGTAGAGTTGCGAGTTTATTGATACAGCGACGTTGCTGAACCGTTAAAGTCGCGCTTATGCATCGAAACAAAAGCAATTCTAACTTACGATAGTCATGCATGCAATGCTCTGATTACCAGTCAAAATCGTAAATTTTGTTCAATTTTCATCTCCTCCCTCAGTCGCATTTTTCTGTATGGTAGTTCCACTATCCCTGTATCCTTTTAGTTGGATTTTTTATGACAAACGGTCATAATTATACTGTCGCCACTCTTACTCGCCTGAGTTTCTGTTGCCTACTTTTTGCGCTCGAGAAACCAACGGCTGTCTCTCTACACAGAGTCACTATTACGTAGCGACCTCCCTAATCATACCCATCCTTAAATGGTTCGTAGCATTCGTTAGGTGAACATTCTATACAAACTTTTAAAACAAACACAGTTACGTAATTTCACGCCGTTCTCTTCCGTTTTGTTGCGTTTAGGAACTAATCGTTTTGATAACCACTTATAGATTTGAACGTTTAATAACTACCGTTTGTACTACTTAGTGAAAACGCGAAGTTTAAGTTTATATCACACAATTATTCAGAATTCGAAAGTATGAAAATGTGTGTATGTTTGTTACCTCTACTCGCCCTAAAAGGGTAAACCGATTTTAATGAAATATGGCTTGTAGGTAGCTGACACCATGGATTTACAAATAGTCTAGCTTTTATTTGACTTCGTTATGGGAGACAGACAAAGCCGTGGAAAACAATAGTAAATTATTAGAACTTAACTAAAGTTCATGTTATATATTTCCTGTATTTTTGTAAATTTATATTAAAATTCGTTAGTTATGTCAATTTTGTCTGTGAGGGGTGAGCTAATTATTGTTCTTAAAAAGTGATGTCAGTGCCACTTGCCGCCTATTTCTTTTTTTAAATGTAGAGATAAGTTAGGTAGTAAGCAAACGATTATTAGTATCCAAAACCCGATATTATTATTGAATATTACGCATGATGAAATACTAACGCAAGAAGTATGAAGTATTTAAAAAAAAATATTGACTTGCAGATACAGAGGCTAGAACACTTCGAAATTAGTGCTGAAAATCTATTAAATATTTATGAAACCTGAAACCTGAAAATGGTTTATGGAAGCTTACACAACCTAAGTGTCTACGATTGTCATCAATGTTCTAGCTTTACAGTTTCTTTCTCCGATTTTAAAGCATTAGGATATTTGTCTTGATTATCCCAAACTACTCCGGATCCAGTACTGGCTCTACAAAATAAAAATGCAAATAGGAAGTAGACCTGCTTTTATAATGAACATTTTTTAAAAAGAAGTCGGGCTGGGTTACCATTACATAATATAAGTACTAAGTATAGGGGTAAACAATAAGCTACATTAATCAACAAGCTAATCTTAATACAAATATAAAAGCACTTACTACCAGAGGAACATTTCGGTTTCAATACTGCAGATAACAAATCAGAATCGTGCCGGGTCCACATTAGCACGCGGCACGTTCCGGCCCGCACGGCATCTGATAGGTAATACACCAGCCGTAATGCGCTCCTCGGTACACTATTTCAAATGTTATTACAGTTGCCATGTTGTTCCTGCCGCGTAGACAGCTCATATCGTACGGAATAATCGCGAACCTCGCCCTACACCATCCGATACGGACCGCCCGATTCCTTGAACAAGTATTGCGTGAGACGGAAGCACTGATGCCAGCATAAACATTGTTTAAAGCACGTTTGTGTAGGTAATCTTGAACGCCTTTTCACAGCACACAATAAGGACATAAAATAAGTAGGTACCCACATTACTATAAACAGTAAGCAAACCTAACGTATAGCTCAATTTCATAGGCAATAATGTCTTAATGCAAAACCAACACTTGTAAGCCGATTTGTACATAAATTAAGCGCCACTTAATATGACAATTTACGAGCGTAGCCAAGGGCGTCGCCAGCCGATGGCGCAGGGGGGGGCAAGTTGACTTTACTTACTACAATTCATACTTTTCTCATTCTCTATGAATGAGAAAAGTAGGTATGAATTGTAGGTATTCTGTGACAGTACAGAGTCCAATGTGTAAAGCTACAGGAGCACGAGCTCTTGACTATGCAATAAAAAACTTGTAAATAAGTTATAATAATATTTATTAGAAAAATAGAATAAAAAGGAGTTTGAATTTGAATAAGTGTACAGCGTACAGCGTATTTTGTTTAATTATCAGAGAAGTCGGTATATCAGTTGTCTGGTAAAATATATTTATTTTTATACTCTTTTTTTATATTTAACATTGATTTATACGTAGATATCGGAAATTAATAGTTATTTTTTTAGCATTTTAGAATGAGAAACTGTCTAAACCGCATGGAAGAGGGTAGCACTTTTGTATCTGATCCGACGTAGACGACAAGGAAACACCGGCCCCATTGTACATCCACCCCGTGTTCTATTTAACCATTTTTTTATAAGTATCATTCGCTATAAATATTTTACATAATACCTATCAGTGTTTCTTTGTTTATTTTATTTAGCGTAATGTGTAAACGCATTACGCTAAATAAAATATTCAATTTTTCATAATCTATAATTTTTACCAAAACATATTACAATAACGGCTCAAGATTGTTTCGTCGGTCTTGACTCTCATGTTAATGATGTTACACTGTTTATATTGCATTCGTGTGATTCGCTACGCACACATAGACAATGACGCACTCTTTTACCTAAACTTGAGCGCAATCATTTTGTGAAATGGCTCTTAAGAGTGGAATTGGTGAATTCATTCGAGTTTCAACGCATGGGAATGATTGTTCAAGGCTTGAACTTCAAGCGAATCTAGTCAAATACTTAGGACTTTGGTTGCGTGATATTTGGCAAGTTTTTTAGAATCTCTAGGGGGGGGCAGCTGCCCCTTCCTGCCCCCCCTTGGCGACGCCCTTGAGCGTAGCTAACACGACTTCGATCGAGCCTTGTGTCCGCAAAGCCGGTGGAGCTGGCCGTCCAGAGATCAATTAATTCTCCTGCTAGCAAGGACATCTTTATAGCCTGCGTCGCAGTTTTAACGGTTCTTTGTAATGAACCCAGGAGTTCCAAGAGTCAAAAATTCTGCATCACTCAGCATTTTTTTAAGGATATTTTTGGATAACTTCTTAAGTAGAAACGTAAAAAAAGAACTTAAAAAAAATCCTATTGCAACAGTTTTTTTTTTCACAAAATTGAATTCAATGAATGATGACTGAGCATTCAAAGTAAAAAATATTATTAGTCCGTTCGATACATCAACATCAACATCAACTTTTTAGACGCCTAACGTATTTTTTCCTCTATCTAGACAATATATTGTACCTATTGATAAAGATAAACTGCTATGAATTTTAAAGGAACTCACCTTAGGGGTTTGTGACGTATAAAGACTTCTCAAACTTTACTTTACTTTAGAAATTAGAATTTCTAATAAAAAGAACTGTGTAAATAGCCCGAACTTGAGAATGCTATATAAATAGTTGATAGGGTACAATTGTTGGGAGCTTATTACAATGAAGGCAATTTCTTCAACTACTGTAATGCGACAGCGCTGCGGCGCGCGGCGATGCCATAGCGTGCCTGTAATAAATTCACTACAACGTAATAAACTTGGGTGGTCGACTTTATTGATATCGAAACAGCTTTGAAAAATACCTTTCTATGCATGATTAATTGTTTGTAATAACTAGGTAGGTAGTGGCCACTTATGTAGTACCTACATCGTTATCATCATATTTTGATGTTTCTATACAACTATTAGATAACTGTATACTTTGTGAGAAAGTATTTAATATTACGTGTGAACGATAACTTAACTACCTGTGTGCTAAATGAAATAAGAATAATAGAGCGTTAACTATCTAAGCTTCATAAAAATAGGTATTTATTAAAGTTAAGAAATAGAATTCGTAATTAAACTTGTTTGGATAGACTGCAATGATAAGACAAGTAATAAGTAGTAGGATGAGAGTGTATGATTATTTGTTTTTTCTTAAAATTTACAAAATAAAATCTCTTTTAATTTTTAAGCATAAAATAACATCATTTTAGAGTTTTTGGAAGTCATTTGAAAGACTGATTAATTAAAATGATTTTTTTTATTAGAGAAACTGGAAATTATAACTGCATTTTGGAAAATACCAATTTGGTTTTAGCTTTTAGCAGTACATACAATTTTGTCGACCTGTTAACAGTAATAAAACTGTATGGATTGCGAAAAGAGCTGTCTTCGATTTTATATTACTTTATTAAAATTTATTTATACAATTGAATGTTCCTGTTTTTTAAAGTAAATAAATATCTTTCGTGGATGCTCTGTATCTTTGACTCTTTGGTCGACACTGACAAGTGACTGGAATAAAATGTCATGTTTGACATTACACTGACGGTCCAACCTCAAACAAAAGCACGGATCGTTTTGCATTTTTAGATTCCTTGCATTTTCCTTATAGAAGCAGATTTTAAGAGTTATTCTTTAAATTAAGATCTAGAGACATGGGCAACTGGAAATTAGAGGTTGGACGGATGGCTATGTACACATCTTTTCCGGTAGGACTGTTCTTTTATTTCAATCAGCCAACTTATTTTGAAGAGTGGGTAACTAACACTAAGCGCCAAATATTTCCACCGGAGAACATGAAAGATAGAGAAGCTATACAGCAGCTCATCAAAGACATGAGAAAAAAGCAAATTGAAGCCCTCGATAAAGAATGAGTGTCAAGTGATGTGTTTCATGAGTAGTTACATTCGAATGTTGGACGACATGTACATAAACTGTCTATTTTATTATGTTAATTTGTAATGGTTAGTATTTTCCTAATTAAATGTAATTTTTCATAGGAAAAATTGTGTTTTTATTGTTAACTTTAAGGTTAAGGTTATTTGGGAGGTGAATAAGGTAAGATTAAGAAAAAGTAACATCCCATCACTCAATATATTTATTTACAAACATTTAACAATACTAAAACATAAATTTAATCAGCCTTTAACTTAATTTTATTTCTGTAACTTAATACAACACCTAACAAAGTTGATAACAAGGATGCATATATTACATATGATACACCATAATACTCTCCAATGAATCCTGAAACCATAGGAGAAACTACTCCTGTCAGGGATCTCATACTATTTGAGGCTCCTATTAATGTACCTCTATGATCCCCATGACTTCTTTTTAAAACCATTTCTAATGTAACTAACCTACCAACAGCATTACTTACAGCTAACGGTATTAACCAAAGAGTATAAATATAAACATTAAATGACATTAGTAATCCAAATAATGATATGCTTATTACTAAAAAACACATGGAAGTTTCGTATGCTGTAATCTTTATCATGGATATAAAAGTTATTGATAAAACCAATGAAAAAACTGCATATTGAACCTATAACTCCTTGAAAAGCTATTACATAACCAATATACTTGGGAGATAGATCATATACAGATTTCAAATAAAGTGAGTAGTTTGAATAGTAAACACCCATTGCAAATCCAATTAAAGCTTTGAAAAAGAAAATGTCCCAGTATATCGACCATTCTATGTAATATAACTCCACAATTGATTGGCGGATGCTTCCATATGCCGATTGTAATATACTCTTAGGAACAACTTTGGCCTTGGAATTACTTTTAGATTGCTTCTTATTATCACAGTTTGGTAAAAAATATACAATACCTGAAAAAAAAAACTTTGTTACCATCACATGACTAAGTAAATAATTTCACATGATACATTACATTGAATGATTAAGCAACTTCTAAACTACATAATTAGAATCAATGATTAACTAAAAATGAATTGATTATACAAAACATTCAAGGCCCAACTTATTGATAACACAATCTAAAATATCTTTGAAAAACAACTTACTAGAATTGATGGCAAAAAATATTCCAACAACTATGGCAATTAGTAGAAATCCATTTTCTGGATTATCTTCTGCTATGTGGCCTCCAATAATAGGGCCC